>NC_030441.2:12347121-12409621 GCF_001660625.3 Ictalurus punctatus | reverse complement strand
ACATATGCATATATATAATTTATTTTAGCTTATATATATAAAAAAGTATTTGCATTAATTTTTATGGATATACATAATTTTATGGGAAAATTCCAACTGCACTAAACATTACCGTACTACACGACAAATCACAGTTACCAAGTACTTATTACCAAGACTCAAAGTTTGACCGATTACGATTGCCATGTTTATTATGTCTATTTATACAGGAAAATATCAAGGAAGTTAATGACTGACTGTGATCACCTCAATCACGATCGCAAACATTTACAAAGATGTGGTAATGTGATAACAATGACAGGTCTATTAACTACTGTATTTGTTTATTTATTTAAAAAGGAGGACCTAGCAGGCTATAAAATAGGTATAATAAATAGGGATATGATACAGTGTCATTATCGGGAATGACGATGACTGGATTTTTACCGGATCAGATTGGCTTTCCAATGTAATTCGCTGATGTGTTTTGTCCAGTCCACGTGTGTGATGATGAATCACATGACACATACCGTGTACGTGAACGTAGGACACGATCTGTCTTAAAGCATGCTGCTGCCTGAGAGTCAGTTCACATCAATGCTGCGTATCGACCAATACTCAAACGTCCGATATAGGTGTCGTATCAAAAAAAAAAAAAAAAAAGTAGAAGAAAGAACGAACGAACATGCCCGTGATACAGGGGGATACAGTGGCTTAGTGGTTAGCATGTTTGCCTCACACGTCCAGGGTTGGAGGTTCGCCCGGTGTACATGGATTTTGTATGTTCTCCCTGTGCTTCGGGGGTTTCCTTTAAGTACTCCAGTTTCCTCCCCAGTCCACAGACATGTGCTGTAGGCTGATTGGCATTTCCAAATTGTCCATAGTGTGCGAGTGTGTGTGTGATTGTGCCATGCGATGGGTTGGCACCCTGTCCAGGGTGTCCCCCGCCTTGTGCCCCCAGAGTCCCCTGGGACAGGCTCCAGGCTCCCTCACGACCCTGTGTAAAATAAGCGGTAGAGAAAATGAATGGATGGATGGATGTCAGATACAGTGTTGAACTCGGGTTACTTGGGTACACAGTTTTCCTCTGGGTTCTCTGGTTTCCACCATAAACACGTGCCGAAAGCACCGCATGGTGTGAACGAGTGTGCGAATGTGTGTGTTTGTGGTTTCTCATCCAGAAGAGAAGTTCCTGCTCGATCATGATCCTGACGCGTTACTGAAGATGAATGAATGAACACAACTAATAATTCATGATGTCCTTTACAGTGTGAAATCCATCAGCGGTGTTTTTAATTAGTTTAATTAATAAAGTGTGGTGTTGTTCCATGACTTACTGTATGATGAAATGAAACCGTCAAACTCTAACACCTCTACGATGAGAAGCAGGGTTGTTACAGCGTCACGGTGAGTCACGGAGCACGATCAGACACTTAACCCCCCCCGAAATGCTGATTAAAAAGCATTTTTTTGTAACGATAAATTTCCTTACTTCACCGGTTCTGAGCTCATCTTTGGTGTCCAGTTTCAACTCCCTGAACATTTCACAACCCCCTTCCCCTCTGGACTCACCTTTGAGTTTAAACCGAACCGAATTTGGTTGGAAGCGTGAAAGATTTCTCATCTAAAGATTTCTTATCGCGTTATACTACACTGATCTCTGCACTGAAAACCTTTCGGCGTTGTTAAATCCGCTTTTGATCTAAACGTGTTACCTCCGGTATTATAACGACCATCAAACACACAGAATACCAGCTCTGCAGACTAAAACTAACACAAACTACTGGTGATTTTGGTTAAGCAGTGATGCACATCGCCACGCTAGTTTGATTTTTTGCAGCGATACTGTAAATAGTGACAGTGTAAGAGGTTTTATGGAAAAGTCGTTCTCAAAAATAGCTTTCGAAGAAAGAACAATTATAGGATTTGATCTTGTTATTTTATATATATATATATATATATATATATATATATATATATATATATATATATATATATATATATATAAACACATACACACACACACACAAATATACTTTCCTATAAAGTATTAGTAATAAAGTTTTCCTGTCATTGGATGATGCGTTTCTAAACGGGTGACTAATACCATGAAACTGTGATGTTTTTAGTCTAGGCGTGAAATTTTCAGCCTTAATTCAATGAAACATCACCATGGCGATTTCCCAAAATCCCACACATCAGCGTTTTTCATGCATTACTATGCAACCACACACCCAACCCTTGCATGAGACAGAATGTACACTAGACTTTAAAGGTGCATTAGGTAAGATTAGCCTTTTTTCTCCCGAAGATTAAGTGTCTAACTGTTCAGTGGGTTCGAAGTTTAAATGTTTTTTTTTTTTTAAGTTCTTGAGCCATTCACCCTCATGTTCGCGATGCTCCGGCCCAGGACCTACAGTAGTATGTATCCATCAAAGCTGCGAACGTAACTCCTGCGTAAAATTGAAATATCGCTTAAAGCATTTGTGAATAAAGCATAGTTTCCGTCCCATGGAAGTCACTGTGGCTCCTTTCCCCCCCCAGTACAATAAACGACCTGCGGACGAAACGCGATCACAAACCTCACGTTATTTTGCGATCGGAGATGGATGCATTATATTTGGGAAAGGAACGATGTGACAGTGAGGAAATTTCCTCACTGGTTAATCGTGTCACAACACTGGTAACACCGGTGTTACTGGGTGGGGGTCGTTGGTACTTTTCCCTCTCGCTTTTAAATCTCTTTTGAATGCCCGTGAGGACGTGCGCATTTCAGTTTTGCTTTGAATTAGCAGCAATTTGTGGGCGGCAATTGCTTGAATAGTGGATTCGTTATTAATTTTAACAAAAAACACAACAAAACAGTACAATGACAAACTCGATAATATTAACTACATGATTTTTATTACTATAAAAAGGCCAAACGACAGTGGGGGCGGTGCCGCAGTGAGTGAGTTATGTAATCAGTGTGCGGCCCAAACACCGTGTAACACCGACTATCGCAGCAAGACTAGAAACGTATCAGTGTGTGAGACAGTTCTGGGAGGCAATTATGCCAAACCGTTTCGATGACAGACGTTTGGCTCAGACATTTCAGGACGAAAACAAAATTAGGAGATATTGTGCAACGAGACCAGTCCGCTGATTATTCTAGTTATATCGACAGAAAAACTCGTTTCTGAGCCAATTATCCAATCACACGATCTGTTGGCACAAAGTCACACGAGTTTTTTTTCCCACAATGCGCATCGAGGAATTTATTTGGTCAACATGCTTCCATCATAATTTATGCACGTCATAATTTTATTCGAAGAGAAAAATTATACGCCTCAATTGAACTTGAATTTTTCCGTGCTCGTTATGCGACATCCCAAAATTCACATAAAATTGCGTGGGTGGAAAATCACAGCTAGTGTCTCTGAAATAATGACTGACAGGAGGGTCAACAAACATAAACAAGCTTTCCGGACCAGAAGTCCGTTTTCCAAATGGGTTTCTCAGCTACTTAATACACTTTAATTAAAAGTTCACCTATTGTGGTTTTGAAACGTGCCAAATTTTGTTTGAGAGGTCAAAGGTCATCCAAGGTCAAAAAACATTTTAATGTGCTAATAATTAGAACTGGAGCATTACCCTTTGTTCCGAGTGTCACAAATGACTCCTTAAATGATCTGTTCGAAAAGATTCATTCTGAACTCCTCCTTTCAGAGAGCATACTCTGCTCTGATTGGTCAGCTGTCCCAGTCTGTTCTGAGCAGCCAATGAAGACGAGAGGCGGGGCTTTTTGTTACAAACCTATGTAGATTAGTACTGGAAGTATAAATTCTGGAATTATTAACTATGACCCGTTTCAGAATCAGTTCCTTCTTTTGGGAGTCAAAAGCTTTGCAGACTTTTTGTTTTACATTCACAAACAGTTCTATAACACACTACATGAAAGGTA
The DNA here is from genome assembly GCF_001660625.3 of Ictalurus punctatus. Classification (NCBI taxonomy): domain Eukaryota; kingdom Metazoa; phylum Chordata; class Actinopteri; order Siluriformes; family Ictaluridae; genus Ictalurus; species Ictalurus punctatus. The sequence continues at coordinate 12,405,699 of NC_030441.2, read as the reverse complement.
ATATTTGGAAAAACCATAATAGGTGCACTTTAAAGCCAGGATTTAATTAATCCCTTGTTTGTTTGGGGGGTTTTTTTGTAGAAAACAATTCTCCTATTGCACCTTTAAGGAGTACAGCTGTGTCTCCTGCACAAGCAGACAGATTTTTATGAACAGATCACTACATTCTGCACAAACTAACTCCATTCAGCAGTCCAGGACAGAGCTCAGTACAACTAGTCTCACACACACACACTCCTCATCAGATGTCACCGTCACCAGCCCGTAATTATTCATAGCATGTTCTTCACCGGGCATGGGCGTAGATTAGATTAATGTCGGTAGAAGTGCTTCTCAGTGGTGTATTAGCCGCTAGGTAGAGAGTTAGCAGAATCCCAGCTAAGGTCATGCACTACACACAGCTAACCTTCATCAACATCAAGACAGCAAACCAACCCGTCTCTAAACACCCTGACTACACCCTCATTGATCTTAATGATGAAGATCATCTATATCTGATGAGGATGCAGAAAACAGGACATGCAGCTCCTAGCTAGCGTTAGCAGCTCTGCTCAGTTAATCTATTCAGATGAAAGAAAGGCTACGTTTAATCACCACAGAAAATCCCCCCACAAGCCTGTTTGATAATGTATCGGGTTTTATATATATATATATATATATATATATATATATATATATATATATATATATATATATATATATAATGCTATGATGAGAACAAATCTCTCACGTCCTAAAAATCCTCAGCCCTAGCGCACTTAAAAAGTACGCAGTGCCGACCCAGGGCTGTACTCGGTAGTGCACACTGTGTAGTGTGGAAGTATGCAGATGTAGCCTTAGCCTTAGCCGTGGCACGCAGCGCGAGCGCCACTACGGTGATTTTCTCCTCACAACGACGGTAGCTAAGGCGCTTGTCAAGGAAGGAAAAAAAAAAGAAAAGAAAATAAAGAATACGCGGCCTGTGAGGGAACATTTCTCTTACCTCATCGTTCATTTTCCATCTTACAGAAGTTGTTGGTTGTGGGAACGAACCAAAAAAAGGCGCCGAAGCAAATTAAATCCTTTTTAATTGATGAATTATTTCGGTTTTTCCCCCCTTTACACCCCGCTCTCTGCCCTCCCTGCAGCCGCCGGATGGCTTCACTACGCAATGTTGGAATTTCACAAGTATCGCGAGATTGTGCGAGACGACGATGACGTCATTGTTTGGCTCACAGGAGGTGATCATCAACATCATCCAGGAAGGGAAAAAGGTATCTTGCAAAAAATAAAAATAAATAAAAGGTACTGCTGTATTTCTAAAGCGTTTGTGTTTGTGTAATTTATTAAATAAGTCGATTTACCAACGCTGGAGGTTTGTTACACTGATTTGATGTCATTTGTGCAATTCGTTACGTTAGCTAGCCATTTTGGCGTTTTTAACGGTGTATTAATTAATTGTGAGGCTGTATCCCAAATCGAAGCTTTTGGCGTCTGTAGTGCACTACATAGGCTATAAATCGTTATTGTATACTTAAATATGTAAAAGCGTTGTGGATTCATTCAGGACTGTGACAGTTCAGCTTAGCTGCTTGTTTTATTTGGTATAATTATGTTTGCGAAATTAAGTCAATGTTTCCAAATCCAGTCCTGGAAAGCCCTTGCTCTGAATAGTATTTAACCACTAATCTAACTCAGTGTCTCAATTTATCACCTGGATCAAGTACACCAAAATTGTGAAGATCATGTGATCAGCAGGATTCATTGGATTAACTGTTGTTTCTCACTGAACCTTTTTGCTAGAAATCCGGAATGAAAGGGCTGTACTGCAAGCTGGGTGAAGCCAAGGAGCTGAAGTTTATTATACAGGAGACAGTGAGTATCGACAGCATTGTGCATTGCAGCATAGGTAGTTTCACATTAGAACGAGACACTTTATAAGGTAACCCTACTGTATATAGGTATACAAATACCGACTGAAGCAGATCTGTCACTATACATAACATCAGCCTCCTTCTCCTACCTCCATCAGTAGAAAGGGGCCAATACGTCATGAGCAGGTATTATTTGGGTGGCAATTTATTTTGCACATACTTTTGAAATTTGAAAAGCAGTAATTTAAAAGTGTTCGTTAATTAATGATTAATTAAAATGACAGGAATCCACTTTATTTATGCAAATGTCCTGATTTTCAAAAGGAAAATACATGAACGTTGTTGATTTTCAGTACAGTAATGAGAATAGTATTGCTTTTCGGTGGCACGGAGAAAAGCAAAACCTTCACTGTATTAGGTCATTTGACCTCTTCTGTGTAAAAGAATAAACAAGGAATTGATTTCTCACGCCCAGAGTGTATGTAATGTATCCCTTTGCATTGTGCTTCACTTCCGTCACTGTGTAGAAACCATGCCACACTGAAATGCAATCACTGTCCAATCAGAGATCTAAGCAATACTCGGGAGCATGGTCATGAACAGGGGCTGGCTGAATCTGGGAGCTTAAGTTTCACTTTCCATATAAAGGATCGTTATCATACCTTTTGTATGATACCTGCCTAATAAGTAGGAATAATAAGTCAAAGTAGCATCCATATGAATGCCAGGACCCGAGGTTTCACAGCAGGACATTGCCCAGAGCATCACACTTTCTCCGCCAGCTTGACTTATTCCCATAGTGAATTCTGGTGCCACTTCTTCCAGAGGTAAGTGACACACACGCATCTGGCCGTCCATATGGTGTGAAAGAAATTGTGATTCATCAAAGCAGGCCACCCTCTTCCATTGCTTCATGGTCCGGTTCTGATGCTCACGCGCCCATTTTAGGTGCTTTCGGCAGTGGACAGGGGTCAGCATGGGCACTCTGACCCATCTGTGGCGACACAGCCGCATAATCACCAAGCTGCAGTGCACTGTGTGTCCTAACACCTTTCTATCATTGCCAGGGTAGCATGGTTAATTATTCATAATTTATTAATCATACAGTGCTGCTGTAGCTCTTCTGTGGGATCAGACCGGACAGGCTAGCCTTCGCTTCCCGCACACATCAATGAGCCTTGGGTGCCCATGACCCTGTCACTGGTTCACTGGTTGTCCTTCCTTGGATCAGTTTTGGTAGGTAGTAACCACTGCAGCCTGGGGAACACCTCACAAGACCTGCCATTTTGGAGATGCTCTGACCCAGTGGTTTAGCATTCATAATTTGGGCCTTGTCAGAATCGCTCAGATCCTTACACTTGCCCATTTTTCCTGCTTCCAGCACATCATCTTCAAGAACCGATTGTTCACATGCTGCCTAATACATCCCACCCCTTGACAGGTGCCACTGTAATGAGATAATCAATTTTATTCACTTCACCTGTCACTGCTTTTTATGTTATAGCTGATCTGTGTATATCTACAGTATAAAGTGCACCCATATGCTGGGTTTACCTGATGCAATAGCCAATAAGTGTAGTTCTTGTACTATTACTAGTTATTCAGATATTCCCATTGTGTCTGTTGTCTTTATTAACAGAGTATAGCTGCAACTATTGGTGATCATCAAGTCAAAGTTCAAGTCAAAGGCTGTTCGCTTAGTCCTGTGGACATTAAGGTGAGTGCTCACTCGGTCAGTCTGCTGTGACATGACTCTTTCCCCCAGATTTCAATGTGTAGATCACACCAGCACAAACAAATCTGTCTGTTTTTCAGCTGTGTGAGGATTTAAAGCTGCAGAGGGAACATGTCCCGGTCGGGCGAGAGGTGGCAGGAGTCGTGCTCCAAGGTTACATTTCTAATCTTGCCTTGACATTTTGTCGAATGATCTATACACATTTCTTGTCATTATAGTGTAACAGTTTTATCTTCTCAACAATGCAGTGGGACCCAAAGTGACCTTCTTCCAGCCTGATGATGAAGTTGTGGGTAGGAACTATATGATTGGCCAATGCATGTCTGGGAACTCTGTAATGCATGACATTTATTATTCATTTTTAAAATCTATTTTTAAATCATTTTTCAGGTATTCTTCCCCTGGATGCTGAGATGTCTGGCCTTTGCGATGTCGTCCTTGTGGATGAATATAATTTAGGTCAATTCAGTGACAGATATCACTAATGACATTAATATGAGAAGTATTTACCATGCTGCTAGTATGTATGTCTCACAATAGTGTGTGGGTGTGTGTTTGGACAGTTCAGAAACCCGAGAAGGTTAGCTGGTTTGAAGCTGCTGGAGCAATTAAAGATGGTCTCAGGGCCTACACAGCGCTACACACCCTGGCCCGCATGGCTGTCGGACACACGCTGCTTGTACTGGATGGGGCGAGTGTAAGTTAATGCCTGTTGTTTATTAAATAGGTTTCCTAAAGGAAGTACACCGTGCTTGCGATGAACTAAACATGATGACAAAAGGAAGGATTGAAGGAAGGAAAGCAAAAAAAAAAGGAAGAAATGGAAGAATAGTAAAAGAATTAAAGATAAAAGAAGGAAAGAGAGAAAAAGGGAGAATCAGAGATCATTAGAAACGCAAGGAGGATAGAAAAGGAGAGAAAAGCATAAAGAAATGGAATAATTAAAAAAAGGAATAGTCTGAATTAAGCAGAAAGAAAACCGGAGAAATTTTTAAAAGAGAGTATGAAGAAGAGAAAACAAAGAAGAGAGTAGCTTTACAGTGTGCACTTGCTCTGTGTGTGTGTGTGTGGGGGGGGGGGGGGGGGGGGGGTTTGTGGGTGTGGGGCTGTGTGTGTCTGGGGCTGTGTGTGTGTCTGGGGCTGTGTGTGTGTCTGGGGCTGTGTGTGTGTCTGGGGCTGTGTGTGTGTCTGGGGCTGTGTGTGTGTCTGGGGCTGTGTGTGTGGGTGGCTAATGTAGAACTGCTCTCCATTACGCTCCCTGGGATATTTTCAGCAGGCATTTACAGTTCAAACTGACAGACGTAACGTCACCTGTTTTAGTGAGACAAACTCAAACTGATTCAAATGTCAAAAAGAATTCAGTGTGATACTAAAGATCTGTCATTTATGCATTTACCAAGAACACATTCACCAGGTAGTAATAGACATATCATTTCAAACTACAATCTAATTATAGTTAAAAGCTACAAAAAAAAGCTTTGTAACCCTTTAATGTCATGAGCTGTTGAAGCTCAGAAAGATCAGATTAACTTTGTCATATGTTTCGATTTTATCACACAGACAAAATTAATTGTCAGAAATATGGAAGTATAATAGTGCCAAATGTCCTGAAGGCAAAATCGCATGTTGAATTACATAAATTGAATAAAAAACATATCGCAATAACTATACTTGAATTTTTCTGCCCAGCAATTTGACCCAAATTGGAAAAAAAACAAATACAGCAATATCAAATCTTGAATTAGTTTCTTCTGCAACTCATTGGGTTTGTATATTTTGATTGAAAAAAAATTCCAGCGTTCAAAATTCAATGCACACATATTCACCTTCATAACCTACAGTTCCAAAATATTCAGTTGTTAAAATACCATCTTCATTATTCGTCAGGTAATATTTCAACACATTATTTTTCAACCTCACAAATTCAGGCTGCAAAAATGCAGGTCTTAAAATTCGGGTCTTAAAATTCAAGCCTTCACATCATTTGGCACTATTATACTTCCATACAGAAATTCAGTCAAAGGACTGTGGAAACATACTGTGTAACATACTCTGCTGTAGCTGGAATTCTGACCAGATTTGGGATTCTTATGGTTTTAAATGTTAAATTATTGTTTTCATACAATTCTTGATATATTCTAATTGTTTCATTGGTGCATATTTGTTGAGGTTTTGAGCTAATTTAAACTTACCAGTCCTCTATAAGATGATTAAAAGTGTATAAAGAACTTCTAATATTTCAGTACAAATTGTGATCAGATGATAACTAGGGAAGGTAAGGTTATTAACTTACCCATGCACCATTGCACATGTTTTATGTATTTAGCCCTTTGGAGTGCTAGCCATCCAGCTAGCCCATTACCACGGGGTGAAAGTCCTCACGACTGCCATATCCCCGGACGAACATAAGTTTCTGGAACATCTTCGACCGAATGTAGGTAAGAAGGTGAAACGTAATTCTGTGATGCTTTGATTCTTTCAAAGATAGTCCTTCACTGGCTATCCTTACCATATCCTTCATCACTGTGTCTTTAGCTCTTTAATTTTTCTCTATCTTATGATCTCTCTCCTCGCACTTGCACAAGGTGTGCTAGAATCACTTGTAGGTGAGTGTTTAATGGTCTGAGTGCCTGACTTGGGGGCGTGTCAACAATAATACTATTAGGTTACACTTTCACTCCTTAAGTTGCTCATTTTTGTAAATAAAGCCAGGGTGATTGGAGTCTGGGACTCAAAAGTGGACCTAGTGGACTCATGCCTGGAAGAGACTGGAGGACTTGGGGTGGACATAGTCATTGATGCAGGAGGTACTTAAACCAGATTTGTCCATTACCAAGGAGCATTTAACAACGAACAGGCTGCTGTCAGACATTTGTCTGTTTTCCTCTCCAACCAGTGAGGCTTTACGAAGAGGAACCGGAGGTCAAGAAACATCTCCCACACAAGCACGACATCATCTCTCTTCTTGCAGTTGGGGGTCACTGGGTCACTACAGAAGACAACTTGCAGGTGAATAATTAACCATGCTACTCTGACATTACTCTAAAGCAACGTCATTATCAATCAGCTGATATACTGTAAGACCCAAGACAAGCTGAGATACACCTCTGTTTGTCATTAATGCATCTATCGCTGTTTGTTCTGTTCAGCTGGATCCTCCAGACAGTCGCACTCTCTTCTTGAAGGCCGCCTCCATCTCCTTTCTAAATGAAGAAGTGTGGGAAGCGTCCATGGCCAGACAGGGCCGATATCTCCGTATCCTTATGAAACCACTCGGGCCATCGTGCAGTTCAACCTTTATTCAATTTGTACTGGCCAAGATGCTCAAATGACTACTATAAAAGCACTGATCTGATTGTCGCCTTCTTATCGCTATTTTTTTCAGGTCTAAAATGTTTTAATCAGATCCATAATCTTTTCCTCGTATAAATAGTTCTCTTTCGTATATAAATAAAATTGCCAATTCGGTATATATTCTTAGCGATTTGTTCGCGTGAATGTGTCCTGGATCTTTTTCTTCATTTTGTCCATGGATGTTTTCATGTTTGATGTTTATTAAATGATGTTAATAAGGAAAAAATTTAATATCATGATACGTCAAGATGGTTTGACCATACATAAGATGCATTACAATACTTACACTGTACAAAAAGTTGACAAAAACTTCATTTAAATGTAACAAATAAAACATGGTTCGGTGTACTGTTATAGAAAAATAGTCAACGCATGGTGTGCTGTGGCCCGACACAAGGCAGAGTTACCGTTACCACCCAGAAGTTAATTATCTTCCTATAACAGTGCATCTTAAAGCATTTTTTTCCTCGTAAACAACAGCAATTTACCACCAGTTACATTTTTTAAAAACGTAAAAAATTAACGAATGACACGGCCTTCTTTTAAATGTAACTATAACCAGTAAATGTTGTGGAACATCCGCAAGACAGGTTAGCTTCTGTTATCACGTGCTTTATAGCAGCTATAAACATTTATTCTCAGAACAGCCCTTTTTTTTTTTCTTTCTCTTGAAGACACTGCAGACTCCTTCCATAATTGTTAAGCAAACATCTCTTCACAATATGAACAATTGTACATTCTTTGTTAAATAACACACTTTTTAAAACAAATCTGTTTATTAATAGTTTTACCTTAGCGTAGAAAGGATGATTCCCATCCCTAAACGAGTCCAAAGTCCATCCTGCATACAGACTAGATTTTTTTAGGCCAAGCATAAACATGTCCTAAGGACAAAGTTTGAAATGAAACTTTGCAGTTCTGCTAATGCAGCTTAGAGCTTACAGTAGGCATATGGCTGAATTGTGTTTGAGCCTGGAGGAAGTTTTTGTTCTGTCCTTGGGCTACTAGACAGCTGTTGTATCCATGCGACAGCCTGCTGAAACTGGGTTATATGCCTTCAGTGATTTCTCTCAGATATTATGAAGGATGTAGTGGAGAAGCTATCAACAGGCATCTTCAGGTAAGATTAAAATCAATATGGAGTGTTAATAAATTAATTACATGGTAGTACATCTTCTTGAGAGTACTGCAAGTATTATCTGTAGTTCTAACACTGAGTGACTTCAGCAGTAAGTTGTCATTTTTGTATCGTGAATAATATGAAATATTTATGTGGACATTCCATAAAAATATCATGAGAACATTGCTTTTAATGTAGCACTAATGTTTTGCTACCGTTTTGTTCTTTATTAAACTTAAATGCGTATTGTGTACGTGTCATTTCACCCAGCGTTGTGGGTAGTACATGTAAAAGTGATAAATATATAAAATTAATATATATATTTGAAGATAGAAACATTTGTGTGATGCTTTAAATCTTTTGTAGGCCAGTGTTGGAAAACCCTGTGCCGTTGTACGAAGCCACGGTTTCTATGGAGATGGTGCAGAGACGGCAAGTCAGAAAGCGAGTTGTGGTGAAGCTTTAAATATCCCAGATCTACAAGGTCCATCATTCCATAAAATGATTATAAGTAAAAACTAAATACAAATATGCTGCTTTTTTTCAGCAGTCATTAATGTGTGTCTCTCCTGACAGATAGCAAAAGATTACGACTTAAAAGAATTCTATACAAATGTTCTGCTATTAAATCTTTTGTAATTATCATTATTAAAGTCTGCGTGTCTTATTTGTTTGCGGTGTTGGTTAGAAATGCACTCTGAACCTGCTAAAAGGGAAAATAGGGAATAAACTTTTTTTGTATGGCACATTGTAAAATTGTACACTGAATAGTTCGACATACTAAAAGAGTTTGTTCTGCTTTCTGTAATAATATTAACCAACATCCATGATACTATAGGCCTGCTGTTACTCATGTGTACATTTTATTTGTAGCACCAATGGCTTTGTTAGAGAAGACTCTGGGTAGAAGGTACTCTACATCAATCTAGGACTAGTTTTATCCAAAACATGCCCTAGTTTAGAGTTAAAATCTGGGGCATGTCAAATCATGCATAGCTACTTGAAAATTTGCATTTATGTATTGAGTTAAAGCAGTGTTTCTTCCCAATACCAAAAATGGTAAACAAACCCATAAGAGTTGTAACGCTTTCATTCAAACCTAAAAAAAAAATTAGAATTATATATGTCATCTGTCCTAAGTAATGTGTACTTTGATTGGATAATGTGTGCTTACTCTAACTACTTCTAGGATTTTGGGGGAAAATGGATGATGGAGTAAATAATCCACCTTGTTCATATTCATTACATCTGTGACTGTATTTCACATGCAGCTTCTCAATCGCTGTTGATGACGGTTACGGAAGTAACAGTGCCATAGGCTGAAAATATGAGCCCTAACGCACATGCAATCTAGAGGGCAATTCACTCACACTAATAGGCTGCATGAATCTACTCTCTGGGCTAGAATAAAATCAGCCCCAGTGTATGTCATTTTCTTACAACCACCACTGGTGGTGCTGTAGTGCTTAGCTACACAAAAGTACAAAACAATCCACTTTAAGACATTTGTTAACAGCAAATAATCTGATGTGGATGCTAAAAATGAAACCTTACATTGATGTTAACTTTAATCTTCGAAAGACACAGGAACGGTTTAACCCTGCTAGCCTATTGATACCCGCCAGCTCTTCATGTCCATTCCAGAAGTTTCCAAACTGACATGCTCCTGTTTAGACCAAGTCTGTTGAACATTTGTAAGATGAGGAACGAAGAAAACCCAGCAGCACAAAAAAATTTGCTTATTTTTAAGACCGACACACCAAACTCCAAAGCTCCCATAGTGAGTAGCTATTCTTCATACCAAGAAATGTCACAGTTCCCTTTGCTCTGACTTGGCTCAGTTCTCCAGGTCTTGGCAGGAACACACGTAGTGACAATATCCTCCGGATCCTTTAATGTTCCATGTTCTGAGTCCTGTTTGGTCACCATGGCGATGACTGAGGCAGAAGGTTTCGGAGAACTTGTTTGGAGCGTTCTAAAATCGCTTGTTCCTCTCGTCTCAGACCCTCGACCAAGCAGAGCTGCTCCAGCCGAGCCCCGTCAGCACCATCTTTGAGCTGAGCTATCTGAAGATACAAGCAAGCTAAAGATTACAAAACTATCAATCCAAGTATTCTGTATGAACGACATTTCCAGTAGCACTTTAATTTGTTCACTTTTTAGTGTTCATTTTATAATTGTAATAACTGACAAATTGGGCAAATGCAAAAATAAATAAATAAATAATTTGACCCAAGTGACAAACACAGACAATATTAATACACTAAAATCCTCTGGAAAGTCGAATCCCATGCGGCAGTAAAACAAAAGTATTTCTGTTTTGAACTGTAAACTATTTGAACTGGTACAGAGGTCAATTTTCAGGTCACGCCAAGATTTGTTTATGTGGGTTGAGAAACAAAATGGAACCAGTGTTTCTTTCAACACCATAAACACATCACCAACATAAAACAAACAGGACAGATTGTTTGGGTGGAATCTGGACTTTACAGTCATAACATTTATTTCTCAAATCCGGCGTTTTGTAAGGCATACATGCAACAAATCAAAAAACTATCACTCGTTTTCTGTACACACTTGAGGTGTCATATTTCTTATGTTGTGTGTTTCACGTCATTTACTGTGTTGAATGAAGAGTTTTGCCTGCACTGGCTTTATGAAAACCTTACAGCAGAAGGAAGCCTTGTTTTACTGTGTGCAGCGTTGTGGGAATAAATTATACGTTTTCAACGATTTAGTACATTTATCACTGACTAAAACATTAAGAGTATGACTAGACCATGGGAAGGTAGACCTGACTAACCAGAACACTGCAAAAGCTTGGAAATTGATTCTGGTTTTGAAATTTTATCATCTCTATTATTATAGCAATATGTGATATGAGAATTTGTAATAAAATGTGACGGCATCTTCCATGGTAAGTTCTGTTTATCTGATCCTGCCTGTGGTTTTCTTTAGTGAATTGCTAAAGTAAAATGCTTTTCAAATGTTCTCACTTCTTTACTGAATGGATTACAGTAATTAATGCATTCGTTATGAATGAATCAATTGTGGACACTCGTACACCGGTATCTACATCGAGATTTGTATATACTCTCGTTTTAACTTGTGATTTCTTGGAAAACTGTCAAACGATTAGCGATGAAATCCTAGTGATGAGGCTTATTCAAAATTTGCATCCAAATAAATGTTTTTTTATAATTCTTACGACCCACAAAAATTCTGCCAGTTCTCTACTGATAAGGTGTAGGTGACTCATATCTTGCCAAAATACATATCTTCCCACAAATATGCCAGTAGGTGGATTGGCTACTCTAAATTGTCCCTAGGTGTGAACGTGTGTGTGCAATTCAATTGACTGGCATCAAAAACCTGGGCATATTCCCGCTTTGTACTCAGTGTAACCATGGAACCATGACTAGGACAAGGCGGTTACTGGAGATGAATGAATGGACAAATCAGTTATCACCTCCCATCTTGATTTACTGTTTCAAAAGGAAACATATGCATATACAGAATCAAATCATCATCCTTGAGGCACTTCATGGTCATTTTAATGATGAATACTCACCCTCGCAAGAGCATTGCTATTGTCATCACAGAGATGCTGGCATAGCATTTGGGCCTTGAGGATGCACCAGTCCTCTCTGTCCTGGCTCACTGGTGCCCCCAGGAGGATACTTTTCCAACAGGAGCTGCAGAAGATGTGTATACTAGTATTTGGGTTTTTTTGCTTTCAATGGCCAAATTAATTATGAAGCAGGCAGTACAATGTAAGCAGACCATCTTTAACGTGTCTTACTATTGTTCTGGCTTCATGGACAGTAGCCTAAGTGCCGTCATCAGCCTCCAGGATGGCCCGTCCACACCAAATGTTAGGTTTCTTCACCAGAGAGAAAGATCAGACGTACATCGCATAAGCTTGACTTATATAGTGGAACAAGTCATGAGTCCTGGAACTTTTCAAATAGCTTATTTAAAATAACTTTTAGCGTTTACTATCTGTCTCATTCTTGGGAGATTTAATATTCAGTGTTAAAAAGAAAATAAATCAAACCTTAGAAAATCATTGTCCTTCAGGAAGAGAAGTTTCTGCTCTAGCTGTCTGTCTGCTTCCTTAAGACACATCTTCAGAGTTCCTATAGAAAGCAATGAAAAGATGAAAAATGTCAATTATGCAACCACCCCACATTCTGTGCACTTTGCTAAAAGTCATGGCACCCTCACCCAAGTCAACGTACACCACGCTGTGTTGATTACCAGAAGCAACAAAACCGTACTCCAAAACGAGCCGCTGGTTGTCATGGGGACCGTAGCAGATGAAGGCTTGCTGGAATTTCTTACAGCCGTGAACACTTCTGATCTCATAGCAACGGGACAGCTCGTTGAACCCTGCATGAACCTGACAAGAAGAAAATACATTGCAGTACTTCTGTACAGCTCATACAATTCGTCCAAAACATTCTCTTTTTCAAGGAATTGCTGATGTTCTTTCCATGGCACACTGAAAAATAAAAAGCAGCCCAATGCAGAGCTTGAGTTCTAGCTCAGAGACACTGGAATAAATACAGTAACCACAGCAAAAGTGATTGCGTCATCATAATGGCACACAACAATATCAAGCAAATGCTCTTAGACTAAGAGCATTTGGTTAAGCAGCTTTTGAGGTTGTAGTGAAATTATAGATGAACAGGCCTGTTAAATTTCATTTCAATTCACCCCACACAATTTGATGACAAAATGATGATGAAATGAAAATAACACAATAAAACCTTATCAATACACTAAACATTTTGTAAAGTCGGCACCCTATCATTATTTGTTCCTTCATGCTTCATTTGTACTGGTACAATTATTATTTTATTTTTATTTTACTTAGTAGTACCTACTAAGCGTGGCTCAAGGTCCCTTTCAAGACCATTCAAACTAAATGTTCCTCAGTGGTGGAATGAACTTCCAACCTCAATCCGGACCACAGAATCTCTCACCATCTTCAAAAAACAGCTAAAGACCCACCTTTTCCGTGAACACCTAACCAACACATAATAAATAAATAAATAAATAATAAAAATAAAATTAAAATTACTCTGGCACTTACACCTCTACTCTGCGCACTTTGCTTCTTCTGGAACTCAATTAAAGATCTTGTATGGTAGCACTACTCGTATTGTTCTCTGCTTGATATATCGCTTTGCTTGTATTTCCTCATTTGTAAGTCGCTTTGGATAAAAGCGTCTGCTAAATGAATAAATGTAAATGTAATGTATTCCTTTTATATCACGGATATTTGCCAATGATTACAATTTGCCATTGGTAGCAAATGAGCCAATGATTACAAAGTCTTGCCCTGAAGACTTTCCCACAGTGGAAAACCTCAAGAAACAGCTTCATCACTGACTGTTAAAGTGCTCACACTGGAGACTCCTTCCATAAATGCTAAATAAAAGTCTTCTCACAGAAAATGTCACTTATATTTAATTACAGCTATATTGTGTTTAATAGCAACACATTTTTAACTGTGTTTATTATCATGTGCAGCATCCACCATACAAGTCCCTGTAAATGAGCTGTTACTATAGAAATGATAATGTATTAGAACTGGCAGCTGGAACTACTGTCAGAGCTGCTGTTATAGAAAATTACTAAACACCTATTAATCAATAATGTAGCACAATGTGGCTTTTGATGGCACAAACACAGCATCATTCTTTTTGGATTTTGTTTTATGCACTACACAAGCCACTCGACCCAACCAGGAAACCCCACCCCCAGAACCATTATTACATGTTGGTACCGGTAACCGGAGCCATTGGTACTAGACCAGTGATAACTGGAAAAACCACAGTTTGACGTTCTGGTTCTCTATACACAGGCCCTTTTTGTACTACTGGAATAGAGTGAATACTGAAACACTGTAAAATTGAGAGAAATATTTCAGTCACCACTGTCACAGGTAAAATTACATCCATGAAACAGTTCTGGAAAGTCCCAGCACGTTAAAGTTGAGGGTTTTTTTTTTCTTCTCTAACACCGCTGCTTCAAGCCATCACTTCTGAGTTTAAATTCTCTTCCAAACAAAGCAAGACAGAGCATTTGTTTTACCTGTACCTCAGGACAATGGTTCAGTAAGTCCAGATAAGGTGCCAGTGCAAAGACATCCTTCTCCCGTGAGAGGAAATCGCTCTGGGCCTGCTCCATATACACCGTACGAGTATTGACACTGCACCATGCCCACCGGACTGCATCCTGAGTAAACACTACCTCTACAGGCTGAGTAAAAATGGGCTGAAGGGACAAGAAGAACGGCAGCGAAGAGGAATAAAGCTCCTCGAACTGTTCTTTTTGTGTCACAGCCTTTTTCCGTACATCTAGAGGCAAGAGGTCCATGATGTCATTTGAGAAGTAAACTGGGCATGTATAGGATTTCGGGAGGACTTTAATGTAAGGGCTCCATTCTGCCGAATCTCCGTAATATCTCTCAGCAATAAGGAAAGAACAAAGTGCGATGAGAGGAGATACTGGTGGCTTCCACCTGTAGAGACACAGGACAGGCAGAAAAAAAATCAAATCAAGACCATTTTTATTGTCATTCCATGCCAATATTAAATGTCATGCTTTCCTTCACTATAGCGCAAATAAAAAAAAGACATGTTTATAGAGAGTCTCTGTACAGTGTGTAATACACCAGTATCATCATTATTTAATCTATACAATCACAATTTTGTCCGCTTCAGTACTTCTCCTTGACTGGAATTAAAAGACCAAACAGTTAAAGTGAGACATTAGGACCTCTTTATGTATTCGCCCATGTAACTCTTCAGAACTGAGCTTGTAGTCAGCAAACACCTCTCGGGTAAGGAAATCACCAACTCGTTGGCCTGTAATCAGAGATATAACAGCAGAGAAAAGGAAGTTAAATCAAATTTGCACATTTTCCATCCATCCCTCCATCCATGCCGCGTATCCTACACAGGGTCACAGGGATCCTGGAGCCTGTCCCAGGGGTATTCCCTTCCCGTTCCCTGGAATATAAATGACAGGCTGTGTTTTTTTGTCTTATCAACTTCAAGAGATAGAAAAAAAGAGAGGCTGGTGAGGAATTCCTCTTTACAGATGTTATGATGCAAGTGATAACAGGAACTAACTTGTTTCATGGACATTCCACGGTGTTAAATGTAACCAAACAGCAAAAAGTATTTGCCCCTCCTGGTTTACTCTATTTCTGCATATTAGTCCCACTAAGTGATTTCAAATCCTGATACAAAATGTAAGACAACATGAGGAAACACAAAACATTTTATTTATTTTTTTTAATGATCATTTAGATTTTTGACAAAAACTATACATTCAGTACTTAAGTCTGTGTGTGTATGTGTTATAGAATTCAGGTTGTAAACTACCTTAATGGGTTGTGTAGCCATCAGCCCTCTTCCTGTATCTGGACCAAACATGGACAGCGTCAGATTACAATTAACATCAGAACACTTCTGCTAACAACGATAAGGTTAGTTTATCTGTTACCTGTAAAGCTCGCTGGAATTAAACACTTAGAGCTGAATCCTTTTTGTTTAAGCCATCTTCTCAAGTCCACGAAGGGTGCTTCATGAGACAGCGTCACTAAAAGAGGCACAAAAATCAAAATGCACAAATCAGTCAGTATGAGTCACTGCGAGCCGCCAGATGGTGCCGGGAGGCGCATAGAAATTCTAGAACATTTTTATCATTTTTTTTTTACCTGTATGTAAACTGGGATTGTGAACCTTTACACTATGATTTACATAAAAATGAGAAACATTAATAAATTAAATCAATTATACACAGCACACTAAGACACACACCAACCAGAGACATCTGTTGATATACTAGTGTGCAGTACTGTTAGCCACACGCTGATAATACCAAGACTATTTAAAATGGATATAGTTCTTAGATGGAGGACATACTGTAGTCTATTATCCGAGAAAGTTAATACAGAAGATCCTAGTGTGAAAAAAAAACTAAACTGCGAAAATTTGACACCTCTAGGGACCCACAAAGGGGTGCACCCTACACAAGGGGGTCACAAAGGGGTGCACCCTACACAAGGGGTGTCACAAAGGGATGCACCCTACACAAGGGGGTCACAAAGGGGTGCACCCTACACAAGGGGTGTCACAAAGGGATGCACCCTACACAAGGGGGTCACAAAGGGATGCACCCTACACAAGGGGGTGTCACAAAGGGATGCACCCTACACAAGGGGGTGTCACAAAGGGGTGCACCCTACACAAGGGGGTGTCACAAAGGGGTGCACCCTACACAAGGGGGTGTCACAAAGGGGTGCACCCTACACAAGCGGGTGTCGCAAAGGGGTGCACCCTACACAAGGGGGTGTCGCAAAGGGATGCACCCTACACAAGGGGGTCACAAAGGGATGCACCCTACACAAGGGGGTCACAAAGGGGTGCACCCTACACAAGGGGGTCACAAAGGAGTGCACCCTACACAAGGGGGTCACAAAGGGGTGCACCCTACACAAGGGGGGCCTCAAGCTGAAAAAGTTTGAGAACTGACCTAAGTGATAACACAGAGACATTCCATATCAAATATCTGGGATAAAACCGTACTGTACCTGTAAAAGGATAAAAACTACAATGTTATTTAATCAGTAATTTTTTTTTTTAGAGTTTGCATATTTGTTGTGGTATAAAAAGAATAAAACACGTGTATGTGACGTGTTGTTCTTGGAAAATAAGGAACTTGGGAGGTATATATATAATATAGGTATATATATAATATAGGTATAATATCAGCCCTCCACATCACATCACATAGTCATAGATTATTTTCCCTTAACAGCACACCAAGTTATGTACTGATGTTCACTACAAATCTGTTGTAATCCAGAACTGAAAATCTAAACAAGAAAAGAAAAGAGTTACCATTTATCGTCTCTACTCGTTTCTTCCTTCTCTTCTTCCTTTCTCTTCTTCCACTTCTGTTCTTCATCGTGTGTGTAGCCTGGTGTTCGGGTTATCTCACTGCTTTCCCGCTCAAGGCAGTCATTTCACGTTCCATAGCTAACACTGTGTCTTTATTAAACTTCATTAAACTTCCTAAAGTGACTTAACGTAAGTGAAATATTAACACTCTTCACTACGCCACTCTCCTCGAACACATGTGTGTCGGAGCTGGTGACGTCACTGCGTCCTTTACGTGAACGCGAACTTCCGGGTCGATCATAGGTCCGGTAGGAAATAAACAGGCTTGTTTTTCCGGTTCTGCGCGGTGCCTCAGTTGTTTCAAGTGTCTCTCAGCTTTGCGTTAAGACGGTAATTTTCTGAATCTAATTCATTCTCACGCGTGCATCTTTTATTACCGGTCGTGCATTAACGTACTAATTGACTACTGCGTTGAGTTAAAACGCTCGAGCCAGAGGTACAGTAACTGTGTGTCTGTTCAGCCCTCGGGCCGTTTCTTGATTGCAGGCAAGATGTCGGTGCGGAAAGTTGCGCTCGTGACAGGCTCGAACAAAGGCATCGGGCTGGCGGTGGTGCGCGCGCTGTGCAAACAGTATGACGGAGACGTGTACCTGACGGCGCGCGACGTAGAGCGCGGGACGGCGGCCGTGGACGGGCTGAAAGCGGAAGGACTGGCGCCGCTTTTCCGCCAGCTGGACATCACGGACCCCGCGAGCGTGCGCGCGGCGCGTGACTTCTTCAAAGCGGAGTACGGCGGCGTGGACGTGCTCATCAACAATGCGGGGATCGCCTTCAAAAGTAAATAAAGAAATGTGCGGAAGTGCACTGAAATGAGCACGCGGACTGGTTTGCGTGATCACAGTGGAAAAGGTTACACCAGGGATTCCCTGCTGAAAAAAAAACAATAGAACTGACATTTGTAATGGGTTTACTGGTTATAATGGGAATTGTATTGGTTTTAATGGAAACTGTAATGGTCCCTGTGGGTCTCTACTGATAATTTGTTGTCTTTACTGGTGGCATGTTATGTCTACTAGTAATGGTAATGGTTTTAATGGTTAACAGCTGATGGATTGTAATGGTATTGTAGTGGAAACCATTAGAATTTCTGGGATGATTTCTGTTTGTCTTTGGTTGTTTTTCAGCACAGGTGCGAGTCTCCTGTTTTGCTTTATTGAATTAGCTTAAATTTTAAACAGTGACGACTGTGATTTTTATGTGATGCTATTTTGTGCACACTCAAGCCACATTTAAATTAAGAGTGTACACACTATTTTAATCACTATCCAAACTTGCTTAAATGTTATTGCGTCTCACTCTGGAATTCACAAGACTCCCTTTCTTATCTTGCATGTAACAGTGGCTGATAAAACACCGTTTGGTATCCAGGCTGAAGTGACGCTCAAGTCTAATTTCTTCGCCACTAGAGATATGTGCAACGAGTTCCTTCCTATCATCAAGCCAGGAGGTGAGTCAGATCCTCCCCCTTGTTTCGAGTAGTTGTATCGTATCACTTCTGATTGAAAATGTATGATCAAGATGCAATGCTGAAATCTCTCGAAGATCTAGAGCACCAGTTCCCAACCAGGTCCTGGAAAACCACCTGCCCTGTACATTTTAGTGTTTTTCCTCCTCTAACTCACCCACTTCAACTCTTGAAGGACTGTTAATTAGCTGATTAGTCGAATGAGGTGAGTTGAGAGCAGGGAAATGGGTATTCATGGGGAATACCATTGGGAATTCCATGGCAGTTATTTCATAATGTATTTATTGGGGAATATCCATAATCCATTGGATTAGTCAACTCCTTGTAAAATATCATTCACATTTGCAATTTAGAAAGAAAGAAATGTCACATATACATTGGAGCACAGTGAAACTCTTTTCACTGGGGTTAGAGTGCAGGGTCAGCCATGACACGACGCCCCTGAAGCAGAGAGGGTTAAGGGCCTTGCTCAAGGGCCCAACAGTGGCAGCTTGGTGGTGCTGGGGCTCGAACCCCCAACCTTCCGATTAGTAACCCAGATCCTCAAGAAATATATATTGTGTAAATATGCACATTGGAAAAGCACTAAACCATTCATATGCTCTGATTTAGTGCCATTGCAACCAAAGACAGTCAACATCAACGTTTGCCAGTTTGAGAAATATTTGATTAAAATGACAGCGTGTGACCGCTGCTACGTGGCACGTATTCAAGTCACCAATAGGAGGAGGACATAGGTTGATGCAAAATTCACTTGACCGCTACAAATACGCTAGTGGCGATAGCGAAGCATAAATGGAATGGAAATCTCTCAGTACAAATCCGAATTCAAATGATTTCAGATGTTTCAGATTCAAATGTTTCTTTAAAAAATGCCAATACGCTCTTAGACATGAACAGAGGTAACGCATCTCTCTCACTCAATCTCAGTCACTTTCTCCTCATAGGAAGAGTGGTGAACGTTTCCAGCGTGATGGGTTCCATCGCTCTGAGCCGCTGCAGCCCGGAGCTCCAGGCTCGCTTCCGCAGCAATGACATCACAGAGGAAGAGCTGGTGGGGCTGATGGAGCGCTTCGTGAAGGATGCTAAGGAAAATGCACACACTCAAAGAGGCTGGCCTGAGACCGCGTATGGCATGTCCAAGACCGGCCTGACTACCCTGACCAGGATCCAAGCCCGGAGACTCACGCAGGAGAGGGCTGGGGACGAGATCCTGTGCAATGCCTGCTGTCCAGGCTGGGTCAGGACCGACATGGCTGGGCCAAATGCTACAAAGTCTCCAGATGAGGGCGCCATCACTCCAGTCTATCTAGCTCTTCTACCACCTGGGTCCAAGGAACCCCATGGGCAGTTTGTGTCAGAAAAGCAGGTGCAGGCCTGGTGAGCATATGTGTTTGCTTGACAATAAGCCAGTTTGGTTTTTCTGTGCATTAATGAGACGATCATTGAAACACTCCTTGGCATGTGTGCTGAATAAAATAAAACAATACAATCTGTGTCAGTCTGAATAGTTCACACAACCAGATAAGAGGATTGATTTATTGATTCAAGATCTTTATCATTGTATTTGTGCCTTATTCAGTTGATAATTAATATGTTTATAATTACACCATTTATCATATCCATCACCAATGTTAATGATTTATACTCATGGCTTGTGGACTATAAACTAAAATAAATATTTTCACATTCATGTTCCTTTCATTCTACAAATGTTATCATCAAAAATATTTTTTGTTTTAAAACACTACTATGCATGGCTTCTGACCATAAACTAAATAAAAGACTTTTCTATACAATGGACTCTAGAATTATTGGCACCCTTCATGAAATCAAGCAAGAATAGATACCATATCCAATGAGTGAAACTTTAAAGACAGTGTATGAAAAAGAAACAATTTTCTTATAGAATATGTGGTGGAAATTCACCTGTAAAATGAGAAACCACTACCAACACTTGAATGTGCTCAAGAAAATATTTTATTCAATCAGCAGTTGCGCATGAGCCCAGTTAGACACTCATATCTTAAATATGGGAAAATAGGAAATACACCTATAAGAATTTGAAGAGACCAAACTCGGGCAAAACATGTATTCCTTTATGAGTAAGCTACTTAAGAACTGATAAACAAGTCAGAAGCACTTCTGTTGAAGCTTGAAGGTCTGTAAACATGACTCAGCATGATAATCACATGCCTCTGCTGCCTTTGTATCTCCAACAGGATACTATACGGTGAAAAACAAGAATTTGACTCTAGACAGCAACATTACTGATAGAGGATAAGAGTAACACCAAAATGACTTTTTAAGATAGGAGTGATAATCTTTTCTGAGATAACAATTTCATTCACGTTCTTGCATTCCTCGTGTCTCATAGCGAGACCCTTTCCTCCCTTCCTGCCGCCATAACATGGATTGGTTTCCATGTCACAGGGAGGACTGGTGTCACAGGAGTTGGTGTCACATGGGGAGGATTGCTTTCTTTAGCTTCATGATTCATCAGTCTACTCCCCAAAGACAATAGATTCTGCTTTTAGACATGCACTTATAACAATATATACGATATATAAAGTTACTACAGGGCTGCATTATATCAGGGTTAAGTAAACTGGTGGGAGAAAATGAATAGCTTAGAATGCGATTTGTGAGTATGGAAGTGTAAGTGTGTTACGCAACCATGTTCACATCAATAATAGAGACTCACATTGTACATTCAAGGCCATGGTTTCTGTTATGATTAGGGTTGACAGAAAGTATCTATATCCTCCCTTTGGCACTTGTTTGGCACACATCTGTGTTATACATCTTATATATATATATATATATATATATATATATATATATATATATATATATATATATATATATATATATATATGTACACATGTTATACACGTCTGGGTCTTAAAAATATAGTTCAGTTAACACCTCAATACCATGTAATGTTTTGTATAATATATTTTTACTTAATGATAATGTTTCTGATGTCCGATATGACATGACTACACACGTGATGTTTGGGGTCATGTTGACCCCAGTAATAAATGTTACTGAGAGTAAAGTGTTTTCACATACTTTGAATCTGTTTGGTACCTAAGGTGCAATTTCTCAATACAAATCTTTCTCTCACAGTCACACAAACATACATGCGCTCGCTCGCTCTCTCTCTCTCTCTCTCTCTCTCTCTCTCTCTCTCTCTCTCTCTCTCTCTCACACACACACACACACACACACACACAGAAAGTGAGTTGAACATAACATGAACTAACTTAGCGTTTAGTGTGGGAGGTCTTATTTGGCTGAGATGTAGGCGAAACCCAGCAGCTGTAAACACTGTTGCGAATATAGAATATATTGATAAAGTATGTTCGATATATATAACTAACTTTTGGATATGTTAATAAAGTATAACAAATATATATAACTAACATTTAGAAACAATACTTAGAAGCATAATCTAATACTCAATATGAGTTAACAAATATAATCAATACGTATAGTCAATATTCAGAAGCATAACCGAAAACCATAAAACACTTTCTAATCAAGTTATATTCTAAGTGTGTACAGAGCTTGAAGAATCCTGTATTTTCTCTGCACAGCAATAAATGAGCAATTAGACATTCACAGAAACTCAGAAACTGTATTTCCACTCAAGACCCCTTTGAAGCTTGCAGACCAGTGTCGAGCTAAAGATAAGGCTTCCAGAAAAAAAGAGTTTCGGGCTGGGGCGAAAGCCAGAAAATCATTAAGGAATAAAGCTAAATTTGGGGACAGAGTAAAAACCTTGTCCTGACAAAACCTTTCAAAAAATTTAACTGACGACGCATGCACCACAAATAAAAGATATCATGTAGACATTAATAATTAATTATGGTGACAGAGATTGGTTTGCTTTTAGAAAGAAAAGGTTAAAACCCCACCTAGAGATGAGTTTACTGTTTCAGAAAAGTATAAAAGGGCATGTGCGTGTGTGCGTGTGTGCGTGTGTGTGTGTGTATGTGTGTGTGTGTGTGTGTGTGTGTGTGTGTGTGTGTGTGTGCGTGTGTGTGTGTATGTGTGTGTATGTGTGTGTGTGTGTGCGCGCGCATGTAATTCAGACTTTCTGCAGACTGCCTCCCTTTGTTTGTTTTAAATAAAGTTTCATTTCTTTTGACATCCATAACCCCTGTCTCTGGAAGGTGTTTGACTTTGACTGGAGGGATTTTCCCACAACACGAACAGACAGTCCTGCAAATCTAAACACAACTGTGATTTTGTAACTACTGATATAAATTGCCCTGTCCTTGTTTTACACTGTTGAGAATCATCACAACACAGTAACAGGTTCCCATTTTGCAGCATTTCTTGTTCATAGTATTAACAATGTAACTAGAATTAGCAAGAACGTTTTATATCTTGCTGGAGACAAAATGTCCCCACAAGGATAGGAGTATCTGACAATTTTGTGGGGACATTTAGCTGGTCCCAATAAAGGAAACTGCTGGGTCTTTTGGGGTTTTTGTTTACACTAAAGAGCATTTATTTATACTAAACAGCCAAAATCTTTCCTTTGGGTTACTGAGGTTAGGTTAGATTTAGGTGTAGAGGTGTGTGTGTGTGTGTGTGTGTGTGTGTGTGTGTGTGTGTGTGTGTGTTATTTTCTCCCCCAACAACACTGCTCATTACTTAAAGTGATTAATGTCCTCTACATGGTATGCTTTTCAGTTATACCACTGCTTCTGCTCTGATGGCTGCTGAGAAGTGTGGAGTTACTTACTCTGTCCTCCTGTTTAGTCCGTGTCAAAAATATCACAAAGACATTTTCTTGATACATGATATGTTCTGCTAACAAAGCTCCAACAAGACAGAGGTGCCTTATTCTAAGAAAACTGCACATTTAAATTTTTTGGTCCACATGAACAAAAAAGTAACTATGTAACAAGAAAATATCAAACAATTATTACAGGTGTCGTGGAGTCTTCTTCGGCAAACATAAAAAGTCTCGAGGTTTTTGATGGCAAAAAGAGATTAGATTAGATGGCAAAAAGAGATTATTACTGAAGTAACAAGAGCCGAGTCGGTTTGCAAAGTGACTGCCTTGGCACAGTCATACAGTATCTCACAAAAGTGAGTACATCCCTAACATTTTTGTAAATATTTGATTATATCTTTTCATGTATCAACACTGAAGAAATGACACTTTGCTACAATGTAAAGTAGTGAGTGTACAGCTTGTGGAACAGTGTAAATTTGCTGTCCCCTCAAAATAACTCAACACACAGCCATTAATATCTAAACCGCTGGCAACAAAAGTGCGTACACTCCTAAATGAAAATGCCCAAATTGGGCCCAATTAGCCATTTTCCCTCCCTGGAGTCATGTGACTTGTTAGTGTTACAAGGTCTCAGGTGTGAATGGGGATCAGGTGTGTTAAATTTGGTGTCATCGCTCTCACATTCCCTCATACTGGTCACTGGAAGTTCAACATGGCACCTCATGGCAAAGAACTCTCTGAGGATCTGAAAAAAAGAATTGTTGCTCTACATAAAGATGGCCTAGGCTATAAGAAGATTGCCAAGACCCTGACACTGAGCTGCAGTACAGTGGCAAAGACCATACAGCGGACAGGTTCCACTCAGAATAGGCCTTGCCATGGTCGACCAAAGAAGTTGAGTGCACGTGCTCAGCGTCATATCCAGAGGTTGTCTTTCGGAAATAGTCGTATGAGTGCTGCCAGCATTGCTGCAGAGGTTGAAGGGGTGGGGGGTCAGCCTGTCAGTGCTCAGACCATACGCCGCACACTGCATCAAATTGGTCTGCATGGCTGTCGTCCCAGAAGGAAGCCTCTTCTAAAGATGATGCACAAGAAAGCCCACAAACAGTTTACTGAAGACAAGCAGACTAAGGACATGGATTACTGGAACCATGTCCTGTGGTCTGATGAGACCAAGATAAACTTATTTGGTTCAGATGGTGTCAAGCGTGTTTGGCGGCAACCAGGTGAGAAGTACAAAGACAAGTGTGTCTTACAGTCAAGCATGGTGGTGGGAGTGTCATGGTCTGGGGCTGCATGAGTGCTGCCGGCACTGGGGAGCTACAGTTCATTGAGGGAACCATGAATGCCAACATGTACTGTGACATACTGAAGCAGAGCATAATCAGTATGCAGTATTCCAGCATGATAACGACCCCAAACACACCTCCAAGACAACCACTGCCTTGCTAAAGAAGCTGAGGGTGAAGGTGATGGACTGGCCAAGCATGTCTCCAGACCTAAACCCTATTGAGCATCTGTGGGGCATCCTCAAACGGAAGGTGGAGGAGCACAAGGTCTCTAACATCCACCAGCTCCATGATGTCGTCATGGAGGAGTGGAAGAGGACTCCAGTGGCAACCTGTGAAGCTCTGGTGAACTCCATGCCAAGGGGGTTAAGGCAGTTCTGGAAAAGAATTGACACTTGGGCCCAGTTTAGACATTTTCACTTAGGGGTGTACTCACTTTTGTTGCCAGTGGTTTAGACATTAATGACTGTGTGTTGAGTTATTTTGAGGTTACAGCAAATGTACACTGTTACACAAGCTGTACACTCACTACTTTACATTGTAGCAAAGTGTCATTTCTTCAGTGTTGATACATGAAAAGATATAATCAAATATTTACAAAAATGTGAGGGGTGTACTCACTTTTGTGAGATACTGTAGCTCATTTATATATACCATCTTAAAACAATTACCTTATTGAGAGGGGTTCTTTCATGTTTTTTTCTAATCACACCTGCTACAATTATTTCATTATTTCTTGCCCTATCTATAACTGTGGCGGGAGCCCAGTCAGCTTATTATTATTATTTTTTAGACAGTATCTTTATACTGATTAGCATTACACTTCTAATCATAAGTCTTAACAACACACTCTTAGAAGTTACAGACACCAAGCTGGTGAGAACATTGCACAGTCCAAGGCTAACAGGTGCAAGCTACAGAAGACAAGTACACGCTGAGAAATAGCAGATAACAAGTGCTGGGAAGAAAAAGATACAATTAAGAGTGAGAACTGTGTGCTCAGTGATTTCCCACAAGCTAGAGTCACATCACCTTGGCCTGGTTTCTTTGATTAATATAAAGTTGCAATCAAAATTATTCAACCCCCATTGCAAATCAGGTTTATTTTCAAAATTGACAGAATTTCTTCTGTTTGCTATGAACAAATCAAACAAAAGCAACTGAAATAGTTCAACACAATGAATGCTTCAAGTAGTTTTCCAAAATTATAAAAATGCAGCTTATAATGATTTCTCCAGTTCCAAAATTATTCAACCCCTTCATGGCAAGCATCTTTAGTACTTAGTAGAGCACCCTTTTGCTGTAATGACCTGCTGCAAACGAGATGCATAGCTTCTAGCAGTGTTCCTGAGGAATCTTATCCCATTCCTCATGAGCATTGGCCTCCAGTTCAGTAATATTCTTGGGTTTGCGTGAGATTTTCCATGGTGTTCAAGTCAGATGACTGTGATGGCCCTGTAGAATCTTCCAGGACTTCTGCTGCAACCAAGCCTTGGTGGAATTAGAGATATGCTTGGGATCATTGTCCTGTTGGACGGTCCAATGATGCCAAGCTTCAGCTTCCTCCCAGATGGCATGATGTTTTCTAGTAGGATTTCCTGATACTTAAATGAATCCATCTTCCCTTCCACTTGCTGCAGGTTTCCAGTGCCAGTGGAATGCAAAGCAGCCCCAGAGCATCACCGAGCCACCACCATGCTTGACTGTGGACAGAGTGTTCTTTCTTCATTCTTCTTCCTCCAGATATACCGCTGATCCATCGTGCCGAAAAGTTACAGTTTTGTTTCAGCGCTCCACAGAACAGAACCCCAAAACTTCTGATTTTGAGCCAACTTTTCTTGTGCTTTTGGGTCAGTAGTGGTGTACGTCTTTTAGTTCTGGCATGGAAACCTTCAGTGTTTAGTACGCGCCCCTCAGTCTCTGTTTTAACCTTAGTTGTTGCAGTACCTGTTCTACTGTTTTCTGAACAAACACAGAACCATTGTCAGAGCTTATCTGTTGGTATAACAAATCTAGGAATGACCTCTCTAGTTAAGAATTTGATATCTGTTCCTGTGACCTGGTCTGTTGGTGGTATTGCTTCTGCCCATCTACTGAATTTGACTATTATCGCTAACATATTTTTTTCCTCCCAAACTTCTCACCATGTCCACATAGTCTAACACCAAGTGTTTGAGCCGTCCTTCTGGTACTGGTATGTGTCCTATCGGTGCTGATGTCCCTTTCCTGACATTATTTTGAGCACAAACTTCACACTCAAATAATAATAATAAAAATAATAATCTACCATTGCCTGTAAATATGGAGACTAATATCTCTGTTGTGTTATTTTTCTTATCACAGGAAATGCAGTATATGTGCCCGAATAAAACTAATGAACCTGTCGTGAATAATCTTTCCAACCTAACAATAAAATTCAGAGACAGAGGGTTAGAAGATGTCAAAAAGTAATTAAACTTTATTGAAACAATAAAGTGAGACAGTCTGCAAAATGTCTGAATTATACAAACACAAACATGTCTTTATATACTTTTCTGAAGCTGTAAAATTATCCCTAGGCGGTGCATTCACCTTTTCTTTCTAGAAACAAACTAATCTCTATTGCCTTAATTATTTATTCATATCCATATCATACCTTACATCTGTGGCGCATGCATAGTCCATTGTATTTTCTTAAATGTTTTTTATCAGGACAGGGTTTTTACTTTGTCCCATAATTCACCCTTATACCTTAATTATTTTCTGGCTCTAGTCCCAGCCTGGGACCCTTCCTCCTGGAAGTCTTATCTTTTATTTTGACACTGATTTGCAAGTTTAAAGGGCTTTGGTTGGAAACCCAGTTCTGGTGAGTGTCTAATTGCTAATTTATTGCCATAGAGTAGTAAAGCTGCTTTAGACAAAACACAAAGTTCTTAATTTACACACTTAGAATGTAACTTGTTAGAAAGTGTTTTATAGTTTTAGATTATGCCTGCTGTGCAGAAAGGTACAGGCTGACACAGAAATACAATTACTTTTCAGTAAGACACTGAATCCATCTAACTCAATACACACATAGAATATAACCTGATCAACAAGTGCACTATGGATTTAGATTATGCTTCTAAGTAATACGTCTAAATGTCGGTTATAAATATTAGATTATACTTTATTAACATATCCAAACATTAGTAAACTTCGTAGTTACAGACATTGATGACACTTTATATTCTATAAACCCAGATGATGGTAACATTTGCTAGCTCGTCCTTATGGGACACCAGGGTTCAATGACCTTCTGGGTATCAAATCAAAGTAGCAGTCTTGGTTGAATGAAATGGTTGAGAGATACACTTTAATAAGCTGCAGTGTGACGCACAAGCCCAGTCCCCTCTTTATACCATATGCTGTGAATCCCTACACACATTGATTCATCAAAGCATTGTTAAATGTGTAAATATTTAAACCCATGTACCATCTTTCCCTCTTTGTTGTATAACAGTTAAACGTGATGTGAGCTAATAAATTGGATATTTTATGGATTTATGATTTTTTTAAATGATTTTTTTCAGTGACCTAACATTCAGGGTGGTCAGAAACGCTTGCAATACAGTAATTACGCGGACGTAGGCCTACATTTTGCACAAGGAACAAAAAAATATTCTACAAACTTCACTAATGCAAACGCGGGGACGTGCACGCGCACAGCTGCCAATGTGTTTAGGTCTCTCTCGCGCGCGCTTGCGCACGCCTTACTCACGTGAACGCGCTCTAAATGTGCAAGGATCTCTGGAGGCGTTATAAAACAAACATCTAACGTTAGTGTGTTATTTTGGCGGAGAAAATGGCTACTCGTAAACACAGAGGGATACCCCTGAGCTCGGTAAGTCCAGACTGTCTCTTGTCCCCTAACAGACTTTACCATTCAAACACAAGTTCTGAGTTTTACATTAGATCCATTGGTTTAAATGTTACATTTAACATGCAAACATATGACTAAATAATAATAATGATAATAATAAAAGACTAATATTTAATTGTTTGTGAGTGCAGATGTTTCAGATAAAGTTTCTGTTTGTTTTGCAGCCTTTCCAGCAATGTTTCTGAGATTTGATAGATATATAGATAGATAGATAGCATTAAATATTAAGCATTGTCCTTAACAGTTAACATAAAATCACTTAAAACTGCTCACTAATTGATTAATAATTTATCCCACAGCACTGTTGAATTCTCGAGTGTTTTAGAAGGTGTTGATTAATATAACTATTAAACAGAGACATACTATATGGCAGATGCTCCAACCAGATTGAAACTGTGTGTGAAGGTTTTCTGTGAAAAGATGTTAAATGAACATTTTGTGTTTTGTAAGAGTCAGAGGTAAAGCTTTAAGTTTCCCGACAATGTAAAGCATTTAGGACAGAGTGCTTCGCAGTTTCTCAGTAACAGGACAAGCTGAATTTTTGGTCTTATTAACATCAGCGAGATAAAAAGAGAGGAACACCTTATTATATATCTGCTATAATGTCGGTGAACAGGAACTAACTCAACATTAAACGTAACTATAAGCGGCTAAAAAGTATGACGTGTCATCGTTTAATGAAATGTTTTTTAAATAAAGCGCCATAAGACATTTACATTTATTTATTTAGCAGACGCTTTCATCCAAAGCGACTTACAAATGAGAAAATACAAGCAAAGCGATATATCAATTGGAGAACAATACAGGTAGTGCTACCTTACAAGATCTTTAATTGAGTTCTAGAAAGCAAAAGTGGGCAGAGTAGAGGTGTGAGTGCCACAGAAGGGTTTATTTTTGATAAGACACTACAAGACATGCTGTGTTTAGAAAAGAATCAACTTTGTGTCTATAACATCGCAATACTCCATCCCTGAGTTGATTATTTTCCCTGTTGTGCTTTACTATATACGTATTCTGTTGTTTTTCATCATTGAACTTGAGTGAATGCTGTAGTTTCTTGGTATAGCTATCATTCCTTATTGGAAATAACAATCATCTATTCAAAACTTGCCCCCCTCAAAAAAAACCCAAAAAAAACCAATGGTCATTACAGCAAATCTAGTTCTGGTTTTGTACAGTTCTTTTGTCTTCTTCTAACCTGGTCTGCATTATCACATTCTTTCATTGATTCATTACATCATCTTCAGTAACTGCTTTATCCTGGTCAGGGTCACGGTGGATCCAGAGCCTGTGCCAGGAACACTCAGCGTGAGGCAGGAATAAGACATTAATGGGGTGCCAATCTACAGCCAAATACGCATATATGCAAAGTTGTGTATTGCCGGTTTGCCAAAGCGACCCCAGTTTACTTCTTTGGTTTTCAAACATTAATGTAAATAATTTAATATCTGCAAAACGTGCCCTATGGAGCACCAAAAGGCATCCGGAGATGTCTCTATTTGCAAGTCAATCTGTTGTATTGACTCTGTACAGTATATGGCACACACTGTAACCTAATCTTGCACTAACATTCAGGTGTTGTATCCTAAGCATATATTTTGGAGGTGTGGTTTTTAAGAGACAGAAGCTCTTAAAGGACATGTTGTATTTGAGTGAATTTTGCGTTTCTAACCAGCTTGCTTCAGTTACCTTCTACAAAATAACATGCAGTAGATTTCTATTAAAAAACAAAAACAACC
The DNA here is from genome assembly GCF_001660625.3 of Ictalurus punctatus. NCBI lineage: Eukaryota > Metazoa > Chordata > Actinopteri > Siluriformes > Ictaluridae > Ictalurus > Ictalurus punctatus. The sequence goes on along the minus strand of NC_030441.2, from coordinate 12,375,506 downwards.
TATAACCTACCTATAACATGATGATGCATCATCTTAACATGTTTACCCCTTACAGCTCAATCCTAAATTTCTTCATACAAACTCGACCAGCCATACCTGGCCCTTTAGCGCTATTGCTGAGCTGATTGGTGAGTTGGTAATCCCTCTTTACACAGACATGATCAACTTAACAGCATGCTAGTTAAGACTGTGAAAGTTTGAAACTTATGTACTTTGAAAATGACACAATTTTGCTTCTCTTTTGGGCTGAAGAATTTCATAATTACAATTATATTACAGATAATGCTTATGACCCAGATGTTCGTGCCAAGCAGTTCTGGATAGATTGGACACACATTAAAAACCTGGACTGCCTCTCATTCATGGATAATGGAACAGGAATGACCAGAGCCAAACTGCATAAGATGCTCAGGTACCAGCAAGTGCCATAAGCCAAACAGTCATGGCAGGACAATAGTGTTTGGAATGAGTCATTAAAAAAGCTCTATTATTGCATCCAATATACTTTAGTATCCACTTTAGTAGAATTAGCTGTATAGTATGCCTGCTCATTCATGCAAATATCTAATCAGCCATAATATCAGTCTGGCAGCAGCATACATGCAGATACAGCTCAATCTCTCTACAGGCTATTTCTCGCTTTCTCTGGCTTGTTATGGCCCGAAAGCACAAACAGACACAAATAAATTAGCTTTCACTAATTACACACAGGTGAGAATCATCATGTGTTACGGGTCAGTTTGACCTGCCTCCTCTCCGTTCACAGCCGATGCTCAACCACGCCCCCGCTCCCACAAGGGAAAAATGTTATCTCAGTGTCTTTGACCATGGCTTAGTTGTTTCTGCCAGACATGCTGGGGTGTGGATTCCGGAAACGGCTTGATTTTCCTGCACAACAGTCTCTAGAATTTATACAGAATGGGGCGAAAAACAAAAAAACATCCAGTGAGCGGTAGTTCTGCAGCCAGAAACACCTTGTTGATGAGAGAGGTCAAAGGAGTATGGCCAGACTGGTTTGAGCTGAAAGGAAGGCAACTCAAATAACCACTCTTTACAACTGTGGTGAGCAGAAAAGCATGTCAGAAGACAAAACACATCAAACCTTTAGGCTATATCAGCAGAACGCCACATTAGGATCCACTCCTGTCTCCCAGGAACAGGAATCAGAGGTCACAGATGCACTGAGGGGCAGTTGCAAACTGGAAAAAGACCTACTGACATTTTTCTATTGGCTGTTTAGATAATTGCTTGAATGAGCAGGTGTACAGATGTTCCTAATAATATAGCAGTGGATATTGGGTGTATATATGTTGTTGGTTTCACCTCTCACAGCTTCAGAAGCACCATGCTTGCATAGCTGATGAAGGACTTATGTCTGAAACTTCCTGTTTCTATGGAAATTTGTTGTACCATGCTGTACTTTTATTACATCTACCTTATTAGTACTTACGTACACTGTAGTGAACCTCCGGATTCTTATCTTGGGTCTTGCATAGAACTGATTTGTGTAAAATAATGAAGGAAAATACCACAATTAAACTAGATATAAATGCTAACTCAAGAATGAAATCATTTGACATTTGTTCAATATCTTTTCAGCTTTGGTTACAGTGACAAGAAAGCTGTGAAAGACCATGTTCCGGTCGGTGTCTATGGCAATGGCTTTAAATCAGGTTCCATGCGTCTGGGGAAGGATGCCATCGTCTTCACTAAGACCAGAGACTCAATGAGTGTAGGCCTGCTGTCACAGTCTTACCTGCAGGCCATAAAAGCTCAACAGATCATGGTGCCTATTCTTACCTTCAGACGGGATGGACAAAACCTGTATCCTTACCATAACTTCACTATTACTGCATAAACACCAGGAGCCATAGGAATTAAAACAGCTTGACTAAAGAAGGAGTTTTTGAAGCCATGTGATTTGAACTGCAACTGCAATTAAAACATTGACAAACCTTCTCTTTCCCCCAACCTGACCTCATTCCCTTAGCTAAAAACTATTTATACCTTTGAGAGGCCTTTGAAAAAAGGAGATAAAGCTGATCAGATCTGCTATGGCAAGAGGTGGGGATAATTTTAGGGTCCAAAAGATATAATCAAGCCAGAAATGTATAATCTATTGTATTGAAATATTGCAAATGACAGTTTTTCTACGTTGATGTACTTGATCATTACAGGACTAGAAAAAATTTAAACCTCTGTTTAAAATCAGGTCACCTGCTGTTGTCATAGGAGTTTATTTAGAATTGTGTAGTTCAAATGACTGAGAATGATGGCCTGATTCTCCCAGAGTGGTGCTAGCCAAATGCAAGTCAAGTGCACGTCATGTATAGAGAATTGGGTATTTAGTGATCTCTGTATATGAGGTGTATTCAGCTGTCCTATGATGTGTGAGCACAAACAAATGCAGTGGTTGAATATTGGTGCTCAACGGTTCTTGTTTGATAGGGAAGACTTGGACAGCATAATTAAATTAATCTTACCCTTGACTGTTAGTGTCCCCAGACCAGAGGATGCAGCCAGTCTAGATGCGATCCTGAGACACTCACTTTTTAACACAGAGAAGGAGCTGTTCACTGAGCTGCGTGCCATCAGCACTGCCGGACCCACCGGCACACGCATCATTATCTGGAATCTGCGCATGTGAGCTAGCGGTTTGTCTAATATGTGTAGACCAGTTGTTTCCAACTGGAGGAAGGTCTGGGTTTGGTGGGGGGTGTTGATGCTGTGGTTTTGGTAAGAAAGAGATTTGTTATTGGAAGATTTATATGTAAGAATCTTTTTTAAAAATGAGTCTTGGGGTCCCAAAAAATAGACTTTATTATAAAAGCATCAAAATCTGAGTTGGTCTGCAGATCAGCTGGCATAAGCGATTTTGATACAGGTTTCTATACCATTCTGAAACACTGGTCTCATCTGGCTGGATTTTTCCCTATTTTCATTAGGTCATACATTGGCCTCGTGCCAAAATTAATTAAAAAGTCTTCTCTATAATGGTGGCATGGTACCATCAGTCTATTTAAAAAAAAAAAAAAAAAACCCACTGCATTCCAAAGAGGTTACATACTTTCCCAACACAGACAGGTACCAGTTTACTGGTTAACATTTGGTTACACTCTTAAACATAGGATCTGGTGGATTAACTCATAACTTGTTTCTCAATCTTCAAACCTTATACATTGGTTATACATGAGTTGGTTATGCATTGACTGACACAATGATTGATTAAAATATTCCCTAAGATCAGGGCAACAGTGGTTCCTTTTATCCCAGCAAGTCATTTATTATCGCATTTCCAAACGAACTCTCACCTTGAACCCTGCACATGCATTTAAAGAAAAGGAATTCAGTGAGCAAATTTACTTTGACTTATCTTAGTTGACAACAATAAGCAAGTTGTGTCTGTTTCTCGAAGAGCCACCTGTAATCAAGAATTACGAACATACACCGATCAGCCATAACATGAAAACCACTCACAGGTGATGTGAATAACATTGATTATCTCATTACAGTGGCACCTGTCAAGGGGTGGGATGTATTAGGCAGCAAGTGGACAGTCAGTTCTTGAAGTTGATGTGCTGGAAGCAGGGAAAATGGGAAAGTGTAAGGATCTGAGTGAGTTTAACAAGGGTCAAATTGTGATGGCTAGACGACTGGGTCAGAGCATCTCCAAAACTTCAGGTCTTGTAGAGTGTTCCTGGTATGCAGTGGTTAGTACCTACCAAAAGTGCTCCAAGGAAGGACAACTGCTGAACCAGCAACAGGGTCATGGGCACCCAAGCCTCATTGATGCATGGAGATTGAATGCTAACCCATCTGGCCTGATCCCACAGAAGAGCTACTGTAGCACAAGTTAATGCTGGCTATGATAGAAAGGTGTCCGAAGACACAGTGCATCGCAGCCTGCTTCATATGGGGCTGCATAGCCGCAGCCACAGATCCTGTCCAGTGTCAGAAGTACCTACAATAGGCACGTGAGCGTCAGAACTGAATCATAGAGGTGGCCTGGTCTGATGAATCACGTTTTCTTTTACATCATGTGGATGGCCAGGTACATGTGCGGCGCTTACTTGGGGAAGAAATGACACCAGAATGCACTATAAGAAGGCAAGTCGGAGGAGGCAGTGTGATGCTGGGTAATGCTCTGCTGGGAAACCTCAGGTCCGGGCATTCATGTGGATGTTACTTTGACACATACCACCTACCTAAACATTGATGCAGACCAAGTACATGGCAATGATATTCCTTAATGGCAGTGGCCTCTTTCAGCAGGATGATGCACCCTGCCACACTGCAGACATTGCTCAGGAATGGTTTGAGGAACATGACAAAGTGTTCAAGGTGTTGACTCGGCCTCCATGTTCCACAGATCTCAATCAGATCGAGCATCTGAGGGATTTACTGGACAAACAAGTCTGATCCATGGCCCCACCTCGCAACTTATAGGACTTAAAGGATCTGCTGCTAACATTTCGGTGCCAGATACCACAGCACACCTTCAGAGGTCTTGTGGAGTCCATGCCTCGATGGGTCAGAGCTGTTTTGGTGGCACAAGGAGGACCTACACAATATTAAGCAGGAGGTTTTAATGTTATGGCTGATTGGTGTATATGATAATAATATCTACCCAGCTAGGTATAAACGTTTATCCCCAAACAAAATTAGTTAGCTAGTGTCACGGAAAATACTCATACAAAGCTAGCTAGCGAATATCAGAAAACATCCTATAACAAAAGCTATGTAGTTAATGCTAAAAAAAATGGTCACGTTTGAAATCGATCCATCCAAACGTAATATTGAATGAAAAGGCGGGGGGGGGGGGGGGGGGGGGGGGGTTAATTTAGGTGACCAATGTATCTGGCCACATTTAATTTAGGTCTTGGGGCAAGGCAGTTTTATATGATAACTTCAGTCACAGGGATCCCTGCCTACTAAAAATTATGATATACAGTTGTACGCTTGAATTTTACGTAATGTCCCAGCCCTATTTACTTTATATTTTGTATTTTATATTAAATTTCATATTTTTCCCTAGTATATTCCTTATATTCATTATTTTGCAGGACTACAAGTGGGGAGACAGAATTCAACTTTGATGCAGATAAATATGATATTCAGATCCGAGCAAATGCTAGTGAGAAAACACGTGAGTGTCGAGCCATGACACCTGAGAGTGACTATTCACTAAGAGTAAGTGCACGTGCTATCACTGGCACTATGAGGAAACAGTTTTTTTCATACAACATTATTATTATTATTATTATTTTATTTTTCCCTAAAGTTCAAGAAGAAAGTTATTTTCTTGCATTTCCATATGTAGGCATACTGTAGCATTTTGTATCTGAAGCCACGTATGCAAATCAACATTCGAGGACAAAGAGTGAAAACCCAGCTCATCTCCAAGAGTCTTGCTTACATTGCCAATGACAACTACAGACCTTCATTCCTAGTATCCTTTAGAATATAAGAACAGTCTTGAATTATACCTATTTGATATAATTACCCTACTTTAATCCACAAGAGTGTTTTAACACAGGGAGCCTGGTGGTACAACTAAGAGCTAGCCTTATGTTTGGGGGTTCACATGTTTCAATTCCAGTGATGCCACAGCCATTCATAGCCTAGAGAGAGTAAAAGGTCCTCTTAGGTACTAATAGGTACTCTTCTGTGTTTGTTAGCTAATGAATATAGAGTAGTGTGATTAGCACTGTCTCCAAGTGTTTTGCATGGAAGGAAGCTTTTAAATTTCCTGGTTAAATTTCAGCCTGCAGGGTTAACCATGTTGCCCAAGAGCAGATAGGGTTAAGGGGGTTGCTCAGGGGGCCAAACAGCAAAAGGTTGAGGGTGCATACTGTTGCCCCACCTAGCTACCAATCTGTAGCCCAGGGCCTGAGCCACCATTGCTGTCAGCTGTAATGCAGTCAGTAGAAGAGACTCAGCTATCAGGCGGGAACTAGCTACCGAAAACAAAAAGGCGGGTTTAAAAAGTACTTTAAGAAGTATTTTGATACTGATGCTGTGTTGATTGCTGTGTCGGTGGATATTCTTGACACATCTCAAAGGCCAAACGTATTCGGATCACATTTGGGTTCAACACCAAAAGCAAGGAGCATTATGGTATCATGATGTACCACAAAAACAGACTCATCAAGGCTTATGAGAGAGTGAGCTGCCAATGCAAGGTAAAGAGATTCCTTCTCGCTTCAAAGAGTATCTGTAGTTGCTGTTATTAATGAATATATTTTTGATGCGTATCAACCTCTCTATTACACTGCTGTGTTATTGTGTGATTTGGCCTCTTCCTGAACAGGTAGAGAGAAAAGGTGTTGGGGTCATCGGTGTGATTGAATGTAATTTCCTTCAACCGACTCACAACAAACAGGACTTTGATGATACAGATAAATACAGGTCCTTACACCGCATAAGCTTGGATCCATTTACTTTGTTCCTATTAAACTTGTATTTTCTGTTCGGTCTAATGCGTAAACTGATTGGGACTTGAGTCCTTACAATTTACAATGCGTATATCGTCTGTTTGTGTGCAGGAAAACCATGCATAACCTCAGCATCAAGCTGGAAGAGTACTGGAATGAGATCCGCTACAAGCAGAAGAAAGATGACCCAAAATGCACAGTTCCGATAGAGGATACAGTGTGAGTGTGGGGATTCAGTTTTGGTTTTAATTTCAATTTATTTACAGTGCGTTTACATTTTGGGGCAACAATATTGGCGACTTTCTAAGTACTTGCCTCATGGGGGTATACCTTGATTGTGTCATTCTTGGTGTTATCGTCACTATCAGTATATGTTAAACCATTGCATAATCTTTGTTTAACAGTTTAATTAATTAGAGACCTAATATTAGCTTGTTATCTAACGAATTTTCTTCTCAATTGAGTAATTACCACACAATAATAAGTATAGTATTTACATCAATTTCACAATTCCCAGCATGCCTCAGGAGATCTGTCCATCATGTTTTCCTGAGTTCCATAATGGATACCTCAGCCATGGAGCAGAATTAGCTATTCTTGGCCATGATGAATATACAGTATGCAATGCTTCCTTTGAATATGGCAAAAAACTAGACATCTTCTGGAACCTTCCACCTGGGAATGATAAATCTTATTTTAAGACACCTGTCTTATATTACCTTCTGCCTAGGACAGTGTTTTATCTCAGTGGTGCCCACATACTCTTCACAAATACTCTTCACAAATGCACAAATGCTACCTAACACATACAACTTTGCACATTTATAGTTATATAAAGCATGATATAAAGAAACATTAAAAAAAAATACCTTAGCATTATCAATAAGTGCAAAGGTCTCAAGAGAGGCTTCTCTTCTGATGTTGGTTTGACCTTCTCTGTCTCTCCCTATCCATGTGAAGGAAAATTCCGGATCAAGCCTGGGTGCAGTGCGACAGCTGTCTCAAGTGGAGAAGGCTTCCAGATGGCTTCGACTGCAGCCGGCTGCCGGAGAAATGGTTCTGCAACTTGAACCACGACCCACAATTCAGGTGACAGCCATAAAACACTTTTACTAAGTGATGTCATTCCTGGACATGGAAATTGTTGCTTGGGAGTGTACAAGGGGGATTTGTTGGCTAAATATCATGAAGACTTTCCATTGCCACGCCAAACAAATACTTCTGTCTCAAGATGAAAGTGTCTCTTGCAGAAGGATGCGTCTTGTAAATCCCGGTTTATGTTTCATTAGAGCTGCTTCTGAGAAGCATCTGAAATGAACTTTTGGAAACATGCATAGTCTTTTGGAAGAGTAAAAGGATCTTAAGTGTCAGTCAGACAAGGCGGGTAGCACATACACTATATGACCAAAAGTTTACAGACATCTGACCATCATATTCGTATGGTTTTTTTAACATCCCATTCCAGATTTAGTGCCCATTGCTGTTATAATAACGTCCACTTTTCTGGGAAGGCTTTCCACTAGATGTTGGAGCATGGCTCTGGGGATTTGTGATCATTCAGCCACAAGAGCATTAGTGAGGTCAGGCACTGATTTTGGTTGAGGCGGTCTGGGGCACAGTCAGCATACCAATTTATCCCAAAGATGTTCATGTTGGCAAAACATGTCTTCATGGACCTCGATTTGTGCACAGTGGCATTGTCCAGCTGGAACAGGATTCCAATGAAGGGAAATTGTAATGCTACATCATACAGAGACATTCTGTACAACTGTGTGTGTCCAACTTTGTGGCAACAGATTAGGAAAGGCCTACATATGGTTGTGATGATCAGGTGTCCACAAAACTTTGGCCATATTATGTAGCAAGGTGGAATTGTGCATGAAAGTGGTACACCAGTTGTAAGCTACTTGAGTTAAAAGGAACTTCACTGTGTGTAGCTAAATTCACTACAACTCAGACTGTGTTGTGATAAACACATATGAGGAGGAGAATCTCCTGTTGAATCTCCCACCAAGTTTCTGCACCTTGTTCTTTCACTACTTTACTGGTCAGTCACTGAAGAGGGGGTGGGTCAGTTGGTTTAGGTAAGCGAATTTTCTGAACTGCAGTGACTTAAGTTCCTTAAGCTTCATTCCTACTACCATGGATTGGTGGAAGCAAACAAAATTGGGAGGAAAAATTCTATGCTAAGCAAGACGTGCACCTTTTGGAGTTATATAAACTATATAAGTTTTATATAATACCCCTTTACACTGACCTGAGCCCTTCAATAGAATTTCACTTACTGGGATTTGGTAGTCTTAGAAAATAATATTACAATTAATAGCATGCGTGTTGTAGTAAGGGACTTGGTATCCCACTTCTAAGTACTTTTAACATGACCTTTCTGTCATTGACATTTAATCCATCTCAATCAGGAGCTGTCTGGTGGAGGAGGAACTAGAGGATCAAGAAGAAGAAAAGAAGTCATACCCAAAACCCTTTAAACGCCAGTAAGATAGTCTTACACATATTACTTTAGTATGTATTGTGCAATCTTACATTGTTAATCTACAGGTTGTGGGTCTTAACAGGAAGAGGAACAGTAGGAGTCTACAAGATGATCATGGGCCTGAGGTAAGTCATTTTTATATAGACACAACAATTTAAAAAACAGCCCAAACCCCTTATGCAAGTCATTTATATGGTGAAGGCTAATGGGAACACGTTTTAACATTTCTGTCCATAGGTATTAGATATTCCAATCCTGGAAGCTCCTGTTAATGCCAGACAGCTGAAGAGTTCTGAATTCTCCAAGCCATATCCTACAGATCTGTTCAGTAATAGTGCACCAAGCCTCAGTGTTTTGTCACCCACTTCTAATGGTTTGTATTTTATTGACCATTGCACCACTGCAGTCTTATTTAATTTTCATTGTAAAGTGACTAGCGGAGTGTAAAAACGACTGACTTGGCAAGGCAAAGTGGACATAAGGGATATTAATAACGTATTTAGTCATTTGCTTCATTTGTACGTAGTATTTTAAGCAGGGGGTGCACCAAAGACATTTTTTCAATTAAAGATAGTCATGAAGTGTTTGCGAATGTCAAGACATTAATGCCATTTCAAATGCAACGTGCCAATTCAAATACCAAATATTAAAACACCCTTCAAAATAACATGCATAAGGAGCACTGTCTATTAAATACAGAGCTACAACACTTTTATAGACGTTACACCCTCAGAGTATATAGTAAGTTTCAGTGGTTGCAATCAGTGAGAATATTTGCTGTTTTCTAGAGATCAGTGTCTCCTTGGGCTAGCTAGCTCAACAGCATGTAGACAACATTAGCCTGTTAAATCTAAGTCAATTAAAACTGATCAAGGCCTTTAATTGATAAAATATCATCTCCACTAGTTGACAAATGATAACTTCATTAGCTAGCTATACCGGCAAGAAAAACCTCCAGTGTGCTGCCCATTGCCTTGTTTTGGTTGCCTGGAAACCATACTGATTGGGTTAAAAAGTGGTACAGTCACTAACATATTATAGTAACATGTATGGTGAACTAGATAGCTAGTTAAGTGCACTGATACAGACTAATACAGAAATGAACGAGTATATGATCATGTAGCATATGTTATCATACCAAATGACAACTTGTGCTTTGCTAAAGGAGTGGGGTTTTTTGGTTGTTGAAACAGAAACTTAAAACTAATAGCTTTGACAATAAAATCTGCTTGTCCCAGGTGCCCAGACTACTGATTTCTCCACCCCTGATTTCAGACAAATTAACTTTTTAAAGATTTGAATATGTCATACTACATGAAAGTCACCGATTGCATTAGCAGTGCTTAGTCATTAAAAGGCAAAGTTAAAGCAAATACAATGACCATGTGTAATTCAGTTGTTACCAAAGTTCATAGAACCAGGATGGATGAGTTTTATATTAACTTTCATTGTCATGTTTCTAGCTCAGAGATCACCACTGCCTCTCATTAATCTCACTGCTCTCTCTGACTCACTGAAAAGGTAATCCTATTAGATTAGTACTCCTGTATTCTCAACATTTTGCCTAATGAGTGTTTGTGGTTCATTAGTCTGTTGTTCTCTCTGCCTGTTAAAGGACTAAAAGGAAACTCTCTACTGCTGAAGAAATGCCTCTAGCAGTGCATCCTATGCATTATACCACTTTCCCTGATGGTGGCACATTCATTCACACACATTCCAGTCTCGTGCCAAACAAAGAAGAGAGCAAATGGGAGGGGATGGAAAAGGAGAAAAATGCAAATGCAGACAAACAAGTAAACAACGAGGAGAGCAGTAAGATGGAGACATTTATGCCATATCAGGAGCCTGTTCAGGAGGAGGATGAGTGGTATGCTGGAGAGGAATCATCCGCTACAGAAACCCAGTGCTGTATAGCAGAGTTACACTCTATGGAATTGCATGATGATAATGAGGAGGTGTGGAGTATGCAACAGCAGCAAGATGAGTTGATGGAGATGATGAAGCAGACGGCAGAGGAGAGGGACGCATACGGGGAGGAGCTGGAGCTGCTGCGGGATCACTGCACCACCCTGGAGGATGAGCGGAGTCAGCTCCTCAGCAAGGTAGAAACTATCATCCTATTACACTTTCAGTTAAGTTCTACATAATATGGCACAAAAATGACAAAAACAGCCATATCCAAAGCTCCTGGCTAACATTATCCTCGTAGATGTGTCCAGGAAACATCAGGCATCGCACAGCAAGACATTATATCTAGGCATATTTAAATCTACCTGAAAAGCAACATGAAGAGCTGGTTGGATGAATAATTGGCTTGAATGTGTGATCTGGACATTTTAGTTTTAGGGAGATCTGGTGGCGGATTGGCATCCCATCCAACGTGAATTCTCCCATCTTGCACCCGGTGTTACTGGGAACCACTGCAACCCTGACCAGTGGTTACTGAAGATGTATGAATGAATCTTAGCTCTACTAAGTTATTAACTAGTCAGAATTTTGAAGAAAAAAATAATAATTCTGGATAGATACAGTGGTGCTTGAAAGTTTGTGAACCCTGTAGTTTTCTACATTTCTGCATAAATATGACCTAAAACATCATCAGATTTTCACACAAGTCTTAAAAGTAGATAAAGAGAACTTAACAGATGAGACAAAAAATATTATACTTGGTCATTTATTTAATGAGGAAAATGATCCAATATTACATATCTGTGAGTGGCAAAAGTATGTGAACTCTTGCTTTTAGTATCTGGTGTGACCCCCTTGTGCAGCAATAACCACGGCTAAATGTTTATGGTAATTGTCAATCAGTCCTGCACATCAGCTTGGAGGAATTATAGCCCATTCCTCAGTAGAGAACAGCTTCAACTCTGGGATGTTGGTGGGTTTCCTCACATGAACTGCTTGCTTCAGGTCCTTCCACAACACTTCTACTGGATTAAGGTCTGGACTTTGACTTGGCCATTCAAAACATTAACTTAATTCTTCTTTAACCATTCTTTGGTAGAAACACTTGTTTGTTTAGGGTCGTTGTCTTGCTGCATGACCCACTTTCTCTTGAGATTCAATTCACAGACAGATGTCCTGAAGTTTTCCTTTAGAATTTGCTGGTATAATTCATTGTTCCATCAATGATGGCAAGTCGTCCTGGCCCAGATGTAGCAAAACAGGCCCAAACCGTGATGCTACCACCACCATGTTTCACAGATGGGATAAGTTTCTTGTGCTGGAATGCGGTGTTTTCATTTCTCCAAACATAATGCTTCTCAGTTAAACCAAAAAGTAAAATTTTGTTCTCATCCGTCTACAAAACATTTTTCAAATAGCCATTTTTCAAATAAGTGCAGACGGGCAGCAATGTACTTTTTGGAGAGCAGTGTTTTTCTCCTTGTAACCCTGCCATGCACAGCATTGTTGTTCAGTGTTCTCCTGATGGTGGAGTCATGAACATTAACATTAGCCAATGTGAGAGAAGCCTTTAGTTGCTTAGAGGTTACCCTGGGTTCCTTTGCGACCTCACAGACTATTACACATCTTGCTCTTGGATTGATCTTTGTTGGTCTCCGCTCCTCAGGTGGGTAACAACGGTCTTGAATTTCCTCCATTTGTAAACAGTCTGTCTGACTGTGGATTGGTGGAGTCCAAATTCTTTAGAGATGGGTTTGTAACCTTTTCCAGCCTGATGAGCTTCAACAACTCTTTTCTCTGAGATCCTCAGAAATCCCCTTTGTTCAAGCCATGATACACTTCCACAAACATGTGTAGTGAAGATCAGACTTTGAGAGATCCCTGTTCTTTAAATAATCAGGGCACTCAGTCACACCTGATTGTCATCCCATTGATTGAAAACACCTGCCTCTAATTTCACCTTCAAATTAACTGCTAATCCTAGAGGTTCAAATACTTTTTCCACTCACAGATATTTAATTTTGGATCATTTACCTCAATAAATAAATGGCCAAGTATAATATTTTTTGTCTCATTTGTTTGATTAGGTTCTCTTTGTCTAGTTTTAGGACTTGTGTGAAAATCTGATGATGTTTTAGATCATATTTATGCAGAAATATAGAAAATTCTACTTTTTCTTTAAATTCACAAACTTTCAAGCATCACTGTGGCACTTTTCTTTGAGTGTGTTATGCTGCATGAATAGCAGTTTGAAAAGATGTGCTTGGCTGGCTTCAAGTTTATCAGAGAAAGCACATGTTAGCCTTCACCCTCCCTGGATGGTAGCTGCCATATGTTAAGGGAGAGCTGTCTGATGGGTGGGACCTGGCAGGTGACCAAATTGGGGAGGAAAATGATTAAAAATTCTTTCTGTGTGATACCTTAATTGTTTAAAGACACTAGAACTAATGACATTTTCAAAAGTCATTATTACATTTCCATAGGAATGTGTATACTGCAGGGGTGTCCAATCTTATCCGCAAAGGGCCGGTGTGGGTGCGGGTTTTCATTCCAACCAAGCAGGAACCACACCTGATTCCACCTGTTTAATCAGTTGATCTTGGCTTTCAATAGACTCAGGTGTGGCTTCTGCTTGGTTGGAATGAAAACCTGCACCCACACCGGCCCTTTCCGGATAAGATTGGACACCCCTGGTATACTGTGATATACTCCATATAGCCAAAAGTATGTGGACACCTCACCTTCACATCCATGCTTGGGTCTTCCTCAAACTGTTGCCACAAGATGGAAACACACAATTGTATAGAATGTCTTTGTATGCTGTAGCATTAAAATTTCTCTTCACATGACAGCATGTCCCTGTGCACAAAGCGAGATCCATGAACACACGGTTTGCCAAGGTCGGAGTGGAAGAACTCGAGTGGCCTGTAGAGCACCTTGACCTCAACCAGGTCAAGCCACACTCCAAATCTAGTGGAAAGCCTTCCCAGAAGAGTGGCGGATATTAGAACAGCAAATGGGGCCTAAATCTAGCATGGGATGTTTTAAAAAGCATATACAGGTGTGATTGGCAGGTGTCCACATACTTTTGACCATATAGTGTATATAATTAAAATAGTCCAACATTTAAAAAAATGTATTATGACATTTTATATGTTCCCCTGTTTTGAAGTTTAGATTCTGTCCAGACTTTCCACAGAATTTGTTCTAGAATGATACCATTTCTGTACACTGAAATATTGGTATATAATTGTATGTATCATAATAATGTACTGTTGCTAGCTGGAAAGGCTGGAGGAAGAGAAAGCCAGCTTGTCCTCCATGTGTGACCAACTAAAGTGCAAAGTGGAAAGGCTGAAAATAGAGAAGGAAGGAAGGTCTAGAGAAGATGCCCGAGGCGGAGAAGAGAAGCAGAAGCTGAGAAAGCTGCGTCTCAACCTGGGCCACCTGCTGGTCTCCTTCGTTCCCGATCTCGACCTGCAGCAGGTGGACTTCAGCAGTGACGTCATTGACGAGCTTCTCGACCAGGTCTTAAAGGAAGTCACTTAAGGTCATGTCAGGGCTGTATTACACGTCAGGTTTGCTATTTCGTCATGGTCAATCAGCCATTTTTTCACTGGTTTCACTGCTGGCTTAGCCAAGCTGAGATCATCGCTATAAAAAAGTTCTTTACGACGGTGGCCCAGCCTGGGCTTAGCAGACAGTAACAGTGGTAATTGAATATGTTTCTAAGTCAGTTTTATTGCCCGTTGTTGCCACATACAACTACTGTAAGTTGCTTGGTAAATATTTAGCAAGGAATAGTAATTTAATGTGGCACATCATTACTAAAGTATTTATATTTATACAAAAATAATTTTCACAATGTTAATTGGTTATATGGAATATTTTAATCAGTCAAAGTATAATTCACCCACATATAACCAACATATAAGGTGTAAGAGTATTAACACATGATTAATCAAAAAAAACAAGTTAATCCACTAAACCTTATGTTTAAGAGTGTAACCAAATGTTAATGAGTATACTGGTACCTATCGCTGATGGGAATGTAATCTTTTTTCAAAAATGGAGCTGGCTGTACCGTGCCTCCATTTAAAACCAAGTAGGGAGGGAGAGTCAAGAAAAACGGGAAAAAATGACACTGATGAGATCAGTGTCTTAGAATTGTATAAAAGCATGTACCGAGGATAAGTATACCAGTTGATCTACAGACCAGCTCGGCTTTGTTGTTTGCATAATAAAGTCTATCTTTTGACATCAAGACCCCAAGATTCTTAGATTCTTTTTTGCTGAAGGAGATTCTTCTACAGTTACAAATTGATACATTTTGTTGAATGATAATAAATAATATCGTTGTAATATTAATAAGAATTCTTGTTACTGTTTTACACATACACAGTCGCACACTACGGACAATTTAGAGAGGCCAATCAGCCTACAACGCATGTCTTTGGACTGGGGGAGGAAACCGGAGGAAGCCCCTGAAGCATGGGGAGAACATGCGAGCTCTGCCCACACAGGGCGGTGGCAGGAACTTAACCCCTAACCCTGGGGGTGTGAGGCAAATGTTCTAACCATTAAGCCACTAATCCCCCTTCCGAGCCATCTATTGAACAGAAATAAACTCAAAGTGTTTTGTGTGTGATTATTAAGTGTTAGTCGTTTCTGCATTGGATTTTTTAAATGCTGTATTCCGTTTTAACCCATTTTTAGTCCTTCAATCAGTCAATCTTTCTGCAAGCACTTTCTCACACTCTCTATGTTCACCTTGTGAATGTTGTTTTTGCAGCTCAACACTGTAATAAAAACAGCCCATTCTTTCAGTGTCAAATCCACTCCCCTTGTGCCCCCCCCCCCCCACACACACACACACCAGATCTAGATCTAGGTTAGATCTCCTAAATGCTACTACTAGAAGTTGAGCTGTATGATGGGCAACAACATGAGTGACAGGTAAGTAAAGACACTCCTTATTCTGACTGTTTGGATGTTGGTGGTCCACATTATTTGTTTTTCTCCTATAGAAATGTGAGAAGAACTTTGGCAAAAGTTCACTTAGAAACAGAGAAATCATTGATACAATCTTTAACAGAAATATTAGTAGTGTTTCTCACAGAGGTCTCAATTCTATCTAAGAACCTCGTCTCTACTACGCAGCACCTTTGGACCAAGTGATTTTGAAGCACTTGAACAAAATCCAAGTTTAGGGAATGATTTTGAACATACGCTAGTTATTTTAACACACAAACCACTGAGGCTTGAAGATCACCGACGTTCAACACACAACTGCAGCAAATCAAGTCATTGTGGATCTCATGATATCTGTCACTGTCTACTCATCCAGCAATCCACAATAGTCTTAATCTGTTGGTGCCCTCTTAGCCATGTTAGTCTACACCCCCCACCATCACCACCATGCATGCCACCCAAGCCTAAACTAAAAGTCAACATATGACCTTAGCATCAGCTTACATCATCAGATCACTGAAGCTTTCTCATCTGCCCTCCATGTCAAAACACTTTGGAAAGGAGACTTTGCTGATCTCTTAACAGGGATATTAATAGGTAGCTGTGAGGAGACTGCAGTGGTATATGTGCTTCTGAGTGAATTTGTGCTGCCAAAGACATTGGAGAGAGTTCTGCTTTGGCAGTGTCGCTGCATTAAAAGGGTCAGTTATAAATGCTTAAGGACTAGCCTGAATGTTTGGGGGTTAGGTGTAAAATAACTGTAGCTACTGTTTCCTGAGAGGTTCTAAGCTGATGAGAAATACATTAGGGTTTGGATACTTAAACTTATCCACCTAGAGTTTACGTTCCTGATTTGCTCTAACAGAGGTACATTTTAACATGCAATGGATATAAAAAGTATACACACCCTTGTTAAAATGGGCGGTTTTTTTGTGAAGTAAAAAATGAAACCAAGATAAAACATGTCAGAACACATCACCTTAGTATACAAAATAAAGTGAAAAACGATCAGAAGCATTTTGGGGGATAAAACAAGAAGAAGAAGAAGAAGAAAAAAACGTACAAAAACCTAGTCGCATAAGTGTACACACCCCTAAACTAATACTTTGTTGAAGCACCTGTTGATTTGATCAATACAGACTCCGTGAGAGTCTATCAGCATGGCACATCTGGACTTGGCAATATTTTCCTTCTCTTCCTTGCAAAAACATTCTAGAGCCATCAAATGGCATGTAATTGCATCTCCTGTGCACATTTTTAGTTGGATTCAGGTCTGGGCTCAGGCTAGGTCATTTAAAAACATTGATCTGCTATTGGATAAACCATTCCTTTGTTGATTTGGATGAACTCTGAAACTATTGGAACTGCAAGGCCAATTTATTTATTTATTTATTTATTTTTGTATTTGCTGTAGACTGAAGACATTGGGCTTGAGATCAAAAGATGAATATGATAAGAGAGTTTAGAATGTTAGCTTTGATTTCCTGGTATTTATATGTAGATGTGTTAAATAACTTGTTGATGATGGTCTTCACAGTGTTCCATGGTACCTCTAGTGTTTTGTAAACTCATTTACACCACTCTCCTGATCGATATCTTCTGACAAGTGAAGATACGTAGATACCGTGCTTGCTTTATTAGCTGTTTGCAGACCATGGCTTCAGCAGGCCGATGAAACCAAGAAGATGTGAAGAAAATCCTTCAGAAACAGATTATCTTTACTGGGGTTAAACATATAATTTCATTGATAACAGCTGTATGATAAGAACTTTCCAACATGAGATTGAATGTGATTGGTTCATTCTGCACACAGCCAGATCCCCACGTGAATAAGGGTGAGCACAATTATGCAACCAGGTTATTGAAACTTTGTTTTTCTTCTATTTTTCCTCTAAAATGTTTCTGATTGTTTTCACTTTTATACGTTGTAATTTCACTTTGAGGGTGAGAAAAGTTCTGACATAATTCATTTTCGTTTCATTTGTTTTACTTCACAAAAACCTGCCATTTTAACAGGGGTGTGTAGACTTTTTTTTTTTTTATATCCACTGTCAATTAACCACGTATATATTTTAAAAAAACAAAAATACACTATGGTCCACAATGCCAAACACTAATGCGGAGATCATTCGTTGCATTGAATGGCATTGTGGGTAATGTAGGAAATCATTAACCAAAGTAAAAAAATAGTGAAAATTTTTGAAAAAGTTAATAACTGAAGATCACATTCAGGATGGTTTTTGTAAAAATTATTTATTTATTTATTTATTTATTTATTTATTTAAGTACCACTTATTTAAGTATTGTATGAAGGGCCAAATTTGTACATAATGTGCTTTTCCTTTGGTCATCTTACTGTATATATGCATTTATTAAATTTATTTATTTATTTATTAACATTTTTATACAAACATTTTAACACTATATTCTTTAAATACAACATTTATTTGTGCATTTTATTTGTGCATTACATCATCACTGTGACAATGAGATGTATTTTTACACACGCACAATGTACACTGCAGCCCCCTAGTGGATAGTACTGGTACTACCTGGGGGCGTCAATATAGTACTTAAATACTGTATAAAATAATTAAACAAACGTGTTAGTTAAAGTAACGGCAGTTACCATAAAAACGTTACAGTGTTATTGCATTAGTCTGAGTTATCAAAAATAGTTGTTTTTTTTTATAGTACATTTCCATGAAGACTTTAATGTGTATAGCAAAGTATGTACATGTTTTTTGTTTGCTTTGAACACAGGTATTCTGCAAGTTTTAAACGTTTTTAAATTATATAATACCACGGCCCTTCAAGTATACAGTATTATATGATTCTATGAACACTGATGGTGTTAAAAGAAGTCAAGTAAAAGTAAAAGCACATTCATTTTAAACTACTCAATAAAGTTCTATAATTCCTGAGAAAAACTATTCAGTTACAGTAATGAGAGTATTTTTCTAATTCAGTACAAAGGCTATTAGGTCCACATTAATGTATTGTTAGTCTTTTATACAGTATAAGCAAGTATTCATTTACTATTTTCATCGGTTTCATTTGAAAACGTTTTACTCTGCAAATGGATTGGAATACTTTACCCAGCACTTGTTGCCTTTAAATGTGGTTAATAAAGGTGAATAAAACTAGCTCTGTCTTTGGCCTGGGAACAAAAAGCCTTCCTAAAGTGACCAGATGGTGGCGCTCAGTCCTAACAAACTCCTCTTCATTCTACTGAAAACAATGGAGACAAAACATTCAAATGTGCCTTTGCATCTTCTAGTGAGATTATTTTTCCTCCAAAAAAAGGTTTATAAAAAAATGTACCAATTTCTAAAGAAATCATAAACAGGCACCAAGTATTTATTTGACCCTGCTGGTGAACGCTGTCTCTGATATTACAGAGCTGGAAGTCAGGTTGAAGAATTTGAAAGGCCTGGCAGTAGGGCAGCTTTTCATGGAACCATTCTGACTAATGGGATTGAATTATTTGATGTGGACAGTACTGGGTTACCTGCAAGGACACAATAAATGAGGCCTGGTTCTACATCTTTATGGCTATATGAGCTGGCCAAATCCGAGCAGAGAGCAGGGACGAGGGCTCGGTTGCCGTAATGAAGATACAATGGAGCACATTTTTGCCTCCACTTCCTGTACACTATTTCTGTCTTCAGCCTACACAGGTAATGTTACCAGAAAAGAGTGAGGTGTGTGCTGGTGTGTGTGTCGACTGGGGAAGGATTGATATCTCATACTGTAGCTCCATGTTGACTCCTCCGCTGCACATGAAAGAAAATTCAGACTGGATGCTAAGGTCAAATATTATTCTGGTTATTCTCACATTTTAAACTTTACAGTGACAACGTGTTACAGGCTATAATTTCTATCTAAATCTTACGTTCAAATGTCCATAGTTAATTAATAGGACTGTTGGCCACAGCTGTCAAGACCAAGTCAAAGTCCAAGACCAGGACTTAGCAAGCTCGAATCAAGGTTTAAGAGTTTTAAGCGGGTTGAGGTCAAGCCAGACCAAATCAGAACTGAGACAGGAAATCTTTTTCAAGCCTTTAGTTCAACTAGTTAGCTTTATTCATGCATTGTGCATTGTGTTCTAAAAGAAAGAATTAGTCCAAGTCCAAGTACAAATGCAGATAAGTCCAGAACAAGTCCAAGTACAAATGCAGATAAGTCCAGAACAAGTCCAAGTACAAATGCAGATAAGTCCAGAACAAGTCCAAGTCAATCCAGAAAACATCTTGAGACCAGAAATGTTGCCCTGCAGCCCTAGGTATTATTATAAGCATCCAGAATGATAGTACATCTGGTGTCCTGCAAGCAGTTACTGAAGATGAATAAATGATTTCACCATGATACATCATCCATATTTGTCAGTGCAATCTTGTGAAGTTTGTGTGTTGGTCTCCTGATTTGCGATTCTAGAAATGACTAGAAGTGAACTTCATTCCTCTTTGAATGGACAATGACAAAAGTTTTACAGAACATTGCACAAGCATTTTAGCAAGCAGTGACACATACAGTGCATGATGACTGTGTCCCAAATACTTACTTCTTACACCAGTTCACGCTCAATGACTCAAGGGTTGACAAGCCCTAGGTCCTTATATTGTTCATGTCATCAAAGTGATGATGGACCACACGACCTGGGCGCTATTTGAGGCGGAGGTACGAAGAAACCATGAGCATTTTAAGAAGATAAATGAGGACAGGAACAGCATTACAATAAAGAAAAAGATGGAAATTTGGGACTACATGAATCTCAACATGACTGAAAAGAAAGACGAAGTGTCTCAAGTGTCTGTTCTCAATACTAGAAAACAGAGAGAGATAACACCTTGGTGATATTATTGTACAGTTTTCTAAACTTTCTCACCTGCCAGCCATTCTAAATGACTTATTCATTATAACTGACATTACAGAAGATCTAAACAAAGATTTAGACCTAATCTCAGCTCTACTGAATGGATAGGCTAGGATTTATTCCAAATCTCAAAGTCAAGTCCTGTGCAGAAGAATTTGGCCGATGGTGGCGGAAAACTGATAAAACTACATCACAGTCTAGGCAGCTCATTCAGGCTACACAAGCGCAGACTCTTCTGTCTTTAGCTTGGCTAAACGTGGAGGAGCCACTTGACAAAGATGACCTGTGAGAGCCTCTTAGGCCTTCCAGCTTCATGATGTAACTCTGCTATTATATATATATATATATAAAAAGCTATAAGGCTACAGAGGCTCTTGAACATATCCTTGAAATCATGTCCAAAACAAGTAACGATATCTTTCCCAAGTGTATTTCTGAACACAACAGCATGGCCCAGTACCACTACCATCCTTCGCTTGATCTGCTTTTGGAGATAACTGCAGGGGCTATGACTGATATTAGACTGGAGCTTGAACACTGACAAATGCACAGATTTTTATTTTTGCAACTATTACTGATGTATTTTTACGCTAGCAGCCATTAGACGTGCTGTGGACGTTTGTTCAGAGTCCGCGTGCAGACTGAGGTGTAATGAAAAAACACTCCATAATTGGCATTTGCATGTTCTCATTACTGTTGCATTGAACATGTATCCAGTCTTGTACCACATCTGGAAAGCACGATAGAACTGATTTAGCTCTTAAATCCGGATTGCAAATTACAGCTGAAGAAATAATGGGATGTATTTGTTCAGACTGTACTTAACTCTGCTGTTAAATGTTCTGCACTTATATAGCGCTTTTATCCAAAGCGCTTTACACTGTGTCTCATTCACCCATTCACACATTCACACACACACACACCCACACACCAATGGTAGCAGAGCTGCCGTGCAAGGTGCTAACTTGCCATGGGGAGCAACTTTGGGTTCAGTGTCTTGCCCAAGGACACGTCGGCATGTGGAGTCACGTGGGCCAGGAATCGAACCGCCGACCCTACGATCAGTGGACAACCCGCTCTACCACCTGATCCACAGCCGCCCATGTTATCTCTCCAATGGTGGTCGTACTGTAGGAGTTACACATTTAGTTTACTAGTGAAGGAGGAAGAACGTTATTGGTTTTGAGGCAGTTGAAGTGACGCACATAGAATGACGAAAACAGTGTTGCATGCCCAAAAATCTGACTTTAATTGAATTTGAAATCAGGCTTGAATCTGATTAAATGTGTCGTGTGTGTGCGTGTTTAAATTCAGACTTAAATTCATATCTGAGACTTATTTGAGACCCTCATATTTGAGACACTCATATGTGAACTGCCTAAGCCCAAAGGTCTTTCTGTGCTCATGCATCTCATCACAACCTGAACTCAGAAGAAACAGATTGGAGATTTTTGCCACTTGAACTGCGTGATGAATACAGCCTTAAAATTTCTCCCAAACAGGACACAGACTGAGCTCTGTCGATTAGACTACCGTCTGGGTGCATCAGTTATTGACTGAAAAGAAAGCCACACACACCCACACACCCACACACACCCACACACACACACACACACACACACTATTGATTGGTAGATTAGACGGCTACTGAGGGAGGCTGAGAGCTCTGAAATTGCAGGCTTCGTTAAATGTCTTTAAATAGCTCAGTCTAGGAGTGAGAGAATTGTTTACAGAACTCCTCCTACCACAGGCTGTGTCACAAATTCATCACATTAAACACCTTGTTGTTTGCGACACCTAAAGTGAATTATGGATTCATGAAAATCATGAAAGCCAAGACAGTCATGGCTCTGTGTTCTCTTGAAGGACATCGTCACTTCTCTGTGTAGAGATTATAACCACATCATACGCTAATATGATGTGTATTAGAGAGAAATTATTTCTCTTTACAGTTCTCTCTTCCATGTGTGGCTTGTGCTTATACTTTGATATTGCACAAAAACCCTGAACGGTGTTTTTTTTAAGCTAAATTCTTTACCTCATTTATTTCAGGCATTGCACTGCCACCAATTCTCAATGGAGAGGCTGAGTGAACTGGCCCCGCCCCCTCTTCCTCCTCCTCCTACTGCTGCTCCTCCTCCTCCTCCTCCACCTGATCCTCCTCCTCTCCCACATTACAGGCTCTGAAATGTTAACTCTTTCCTCACAAGGTCTCTTCTCACCTTCACATTCTCGCAATATGGGCACCGGAAGCTGTTGATTTCTTCAACTGTCCTTTCTGTCGTAACTTCTTGCTTCGTATTTAAATATGGATGAGAAAATTCATTACTGTTTGAGCAATTCAGAATCAAGGCACAAAACTTCTGCGTGTTTTCACTGGAAAATATCGTCAGTATCAAACATTCGTTCTTCATTAGCCACTTTATCCCACTCTAGGGTCATGGTGGCTTCAGAACCTATACCAGGAAGACTGGGCATGAGACAGGAACACACCCTGGAGTCCATCACATGGTATCATGCACACACACAAGTTCACACGCTTAATCATTTCAGCATAGTCAGTCTAATTTATTACCATGTAATGCTGTAATGAACTACCTATGTAATATGAATATAACATTGTCATGTTTTCATGATAAAAATTATATTATGTTTTTAGATGCAGTGAGTGACATCCTTGAAAAACAATCATAATCTATAATGTTATAGAAGTTAAAGAGTGCAAACCCTAAAATGTGCACAGAATCGATTTATAACCATATCACTGAATGCTGAGTAAAATTGAATTGGATCTGGAAGCTCACTGAAGATTCCTGTTATTGCTCTTTAATGCGTTTTCAAGGAATTAGGACAGATGGAATTTATTCTATTTATTTGTCCTGTGTATTTACTGTTCAGTGTATTTACTGTTCAGTGTATTTACTGTGCTGTGTATTTACTGTGCTGTGTATTTACTGTGCTGTGTATTTACTGTTCAGTGTATTTACTGTGCTGTGTATTTACTGTTCAGTGTATTTACTGTTCAGTGTATTTACTGTTCAGTGTATTTACTGTGCTGTGTATTTACTGTGCTGTGTATTTACTGTTCAGTGTATTTACTGTGCTGTGTATTTACTGTTCAGTGTATTTACTGTTCAGTGTATTTACTGTGCTGTGTATTTACTGTGCTGTGTATTTACTGTTCAGTGTATTTACTGTGCTGTGTATTTACTGTTCAGTGTATTTACTGTGCTGTGTATTTACTGTTCAGTGTATTTACTGTGCTGTGTATTTATTTGTCCTGTGTATTTACTGTCCTGTGTATTTACTGTTCAGTGTATTTATTTGTCCTGTGTATTTACTGTTCAGTGTATTTACTGTTCTATGTATTTATTTGTACTGTGCATTTATTTGTCCTGTGTATTTACTGTTCAGTGTATTTACTGTTCAGTGTATTTACTGTGCTGTGTATTTACTGTGCTGTGTATTTACTGTTCAGTGTATTTACTGTTCTGTGTATATATTTGTCCTGTGTATTTACTGTCCTGTGTATTTATTTGTCCTGTGCATTTATTTGTCCTGTGCATTTACTGTTCAGTGTATTTATTTGTCCTGTGTATTTACTGTTCAGTGTATTTACTGTGCTGTGTATTTACTGTGCTGTGTATTTATTTGTCCTGTGTATTTACTGTTCAGTGTATTTATTTCTTCTGTGTATTTACTGTTCAGTGTATTTATTTGTCCTGTGTATTTACTACTCTGTGTATTTATTGTCTTGCACTCGTCTCACACTGTTGTGTATTTGCACTTTATGTAGTCTCAACACTGTTCAGTGTTGCATCATGGTCCTGAAGAAACAGCATTTCGTTCCAGTGTGTACAAACTACATAGAGGAATGACAATGTTTTTAGTTCTTGCGCTACAATTATGCTTTACAGGTAAAAATATCTTTTGTTGGTTTTAACAGTAGGTCAGTGTTTACTTAAACATTAACAACTCTCTTTGTAATGTTTAGACTTGTACCATTGTTTAGTTGCAATTTATTATAAACTAGAAAGAAATCTAAACTTTTTATATAATGTGCTTGCATGTTGAAATTGGCCAGAGAATCGGCTCCTAAAATTCCAAATTGGCATTAGCACTTGGAGGTTGAAGCGTTTTTACCCAGTGTGAAGGTGATAATTACGATTACTCCCATATGACATGAGTGCAGCACTCGAAATGAAATGGTATAGGGCCTAGTCAAGAAGGCCCAGCAGCGTGTCCACTTCCTGCCGAGGCTGAAGATAGCCAAACTTCCCCCTCCCATCCTCAGCTCCTTCTATAGCGCGATAGAGAGAGTCCTGACCAGCTGTTTCACTGTGTGGTACAAGAACTGCACAGCCTCGACTGCAAGACCCTACAGTGAATTGTGAGGACATCTGAAAACATCATCAGGTCTCTCTACCCACCATCAAAACCTCCTTCAACAACCGCTGCATCCACAAAGCCACCAGTATTGTGGACGACCCCTCTCACCCTTTTCATGGACTACACACCATCCTGCCACCTGGCTGAAAGTACAGGAGCATCTGTGCAACCACCAGGAGATTCCGCAACAGTTTCTTTCCTGAGGCAGTCAGATTACTCAACACCCTGCTGCCTCCCTACACTCACCTGGGCTAGCCCAACACTTAACCCAGTAAGACTCAGTACTACTGCACACTGCACTAACCCAGTAAGATTCAGTACTACTGCACTAACCCAGTAAGACTCAGTACTACTGCACACTGCACTAACCCAGAAAGATTCAGTACTACTGCACACTGCACTAACCCAGTAAGACTCAGTACTACTGCACTAACCCAGAAAGATTCAGTACTACTGCACACTGCACTAACCCAGTAAGACTCAGTACTACTGCACTAACCCAGTAAGACTCAGTACTACTGCACACTGCACTAACCCAGAAAGATTCAGTACTACTGCACTAACCCAGAAAGATTCAGTACTACTGCACACTGCACTAACCCAGTAAGACTCAGTACTACTGCACTAACCCAGAAAGATTCAGTACTACTGCACACTGCACTAACCCAGTAAGACTCAGTACTACTGCACTAACCCAGTAAGACTCAGTACTACTGCACACTGCACTAACCCAGAAAGATTCAGTACTACTGCACACTGCACTAACCCAGTAAGACTCAGTACTACTGCACTAACCCAGTAAGATTCAGTACTACTGCACACTGCACTAACCCAGTAAGATTAAGTACTACTGCACACTGCACTAACCCAGTAAGACTCAGTACTACTGCACACTGCACTAACCCAGAAAGATTCAGTACTACTGCACACTGCACTAACCCAGTAAGACTCAGTACTACTGCACACTGCACTAACCCAGTAAGATTCAGTACTACTGCACTAACCCAGTAAGATTCAGTACTACTGCACACTGCACTAACCCAGTAAGATTCAGTACTACTGCACTAACCCAGTAAGACTCAGTACTACTGCACACTGCACTTACCCAGCAATATTCAGTACTACTGCACACTGCACTAACCCAGAAAGATTCAGTACTACTGCACACTGCACTAACCCAGTAAGACTCAGTACTACTGCACACTGCACTAACCCAGTAAGATTCAGTACTACTGCACTAACCCAGTAAGATTCAGTACTACTGCACACTGCACTAACCCAGTAAGATTCAGTACTACTGCACTAACCCAGTAAGACTCAGTACTACTGCACACTGCACTTACCCAGCAATATTCAGTACTACTGCACACTGCACTAACCCAGAAAGATTCAGTACTACTGCACACTGCACTAACCCAGTAAGATTCAGTACTACTGCACATTGCACTAACCCAGAAAGATTCAGTACTACTGCACACTGCACTAACCCAGTAAGATTCAGTACTACTGCACACTGCACTAACCCAGTATGATTCAGTACTACTGCACACTGCACTAACCCAGTAAGATTCAGTACTACTGCACACTGCACTAACCCAGTAAGATTCAGTACTACTGCACACTGCACTAACCCAGTAAGATTCAGTACTACTGCACTAACCCAGAAAGATTCAGTACTACTGCACACTGCACTAACCCAGTAAGACTCAGTACTACTGCACATTGCACTAACCCAGAAAGATTCAGTACTACTGCACATTGCACTAACCCAGAAAGATTCAGTACTACTGCACACTGCACTAACCCAGTAAGACTCAGTACTACTGCACTAACCCAGTAAGACTCAGTACTACTGCACACTGCACTTACCCAGTAAGATTCAGTACTACTGCACACTGCACTAACCCAGTAAGACTCAGTACTACTGCACTAACCCAGTAAGACTCAGTACTACTGCACACTGCACTAACCCAGAAAGATTCAGTACTACTGCACACTGCACTAACCCAGTAAGATTAAGTACTACTGCACACTGCACTAACCCAGTAAGACTCAGTACTACTGCACACTGCACTAACCCAGAAAGATTCAGTACTACTGCACACTGCACTAACCCAGTAAGACTCAGTACTACTGCACACTGCACTAACCCAGTAAGATTCAGTACTACTGCACTAACCCAGTAAGATTCAGTACTACTGCACACTGCACTAACCCAGTAAGATTCAGTACTACTGCACTAACCCAGTAAGACTCAGTACTACTGCACACTGCACTTACCCAGCAATATTCAGTACTACTGCACACTGCACTAACCCAGAAAGATTCAGTACTACTGCACACTGCACTAACCCAGTAAGACTCAGTACTACTGCACACTGCACTAACCCAGTAAGATTCAGTACTACTGCACTAACCCAGTAAGATTCAGTACTACTGCACACTGCACTAACCCAGTAAGATTCAGTACTACTGCACTAACCCAGTAAGACTCAGTACTACTGCACACTGCACTTACCCAGCAATATTCAGTACTACTGCACACTGCACTAACCCAGAAAGATTCAGTACTACTGCACACTGCACTAACCCA
The DNA here is from genome assembly GCF_001660625.3 of Ictalurus punctatus. Lineage (NCBI taxonomy): Eukaryota > Metazoa > Chordata > Actinopteri > Siluriformes > Ictaluridae > Ictalurus > Ictalurus punctatus. Next base: position 12,347,844 of record NC_030441.2, on the reverse strand, counting down.
GTAAGATTCAGTACTACTGCACATTGCACTAACCCAGAAAGATTCAGTACTACTGCACACTGCACTAACCCAGTAAGATTCAGTACTACTGCACACTGCACTAACCCAGTATGATTCAGTACTACTGCACACTGCACTAACCCAGTAAGATTCAGTACTACTGCACACTGCACTAACCCAGTAAGATTCAGTACTACTGCACACTGCACTAACCCAGTAAGATTCAGTACTACTGCACTAACCCAGAAAGATTCAGTACTACTGCACACTGCACTAACCCAGTAAGACTCAGTACTACTGCACATTGCACTAACCCAGAAAGATTCAGTACTACTGCACATTGCACTAACCCAGAAAGATTCAGTACTACTGCACACTGCACTAACCCAGTAAGACTCAGTACTACTGCACTAACCCAGTAAGACTCAGTACTACTGCACACTGCACTTACCCAGTAAGATTCAGTACTACTGCACTAACCCAGAAAGATTCAGTACTACTGCACACTGCACTAACCCAGTAAGATTCAGTACTACTGCACACTGCACTAACCCAGAAAGATTCAGTACTACTGCACACTGCACTAACCCAGTAAGATTCAGTACTACTGCACACTGCACTAACCCAGAAAGATTCAGTACTACTGCACACTGCACTAACCCAGAAAGATTCAGTACTACTGCACACTGCACTAACCCAGTAAGACTCAGTACTACTGCACAC
>NC_030441.2:12319621-12342121 GCF_001660625.3 Ictalurus punctatus | reverse complement strand
ACAAGGCTTCAGTAGCCTCATGACACACTCCCCCCCCCCCCTTACTCCTCCTTCTAATCACAGTTTGAGACAAACAGAACCAAATTAGAGACAGAGCGAGACAGAAGTAAATAATGGAGGACGAGACGCCCCAGAGATCTGCTGCTAAAAGGAGCAGGAAGGAGGAAGCGAGGGATTTGATCCTCAAAAAAGGAGGAATGTTCATCCATGGAGAGGGCTCCGGAGAAAATAAACGCGTTTATTCTTCACACTTGTCAAATATCCAATGCATAAATTATGGCCATGTTACAGCGATGCTTAATAACCCACAGCAAACATAAAACGCATTTAGTTAGATGACAGTTTAGTTAATGCCAGGATACGCCGGCGCACGGTCATAATTGTTTCATTATCTCGCAGAGGCATAGGCAGATCTTGGTTGGTAGGCAGAGATATTCAATCGCCAAAATAATGAAGGAAGTGAGAGAGAAAAAGAGTGAGCGTGAGAGAGAGAGAGAGAGAGTCTATTTCTCTCCATTCAGAAAGCCTATTTCTGTGCCGGTATGCGGGTTTCGGAATTAATCCAGAACATTCTCTGGGCTAATAACTTTCTGAATAGGAGAGGTGTTGTGTGTTTGTGCCGAGATGATTGTAAATTCAGTTAAAGGTGCCACAATCACACCCCGATGGAGGGAGGGAAGGAGGGATGGATGGATGGATGGATGGTGAGAGGGAGGGAGGGAGACGGGAAGGGGGGGGAACGATGATGTCTTGGGTTTTTAAAGCACATTTGTATTCATGGCATGACAGAGGAGGGAGGGAGAAAGACGGAAAGAGAGACAGAGAGAAAGAGAGACAGACAGAAACGCTTGATGAGACGAGCTCAGGACTATATGTCTAGTACGGATGACGGGTGGTCGTCAGCGTAGCCGTGATGGCATGGCGGAGGCGTAAATCCAGGCACAGCTGCATCACTGTGCCATGATGTAAATAACATAGTTTGAGGGGGAAAAAAAAAGGGACATCCGTTGGACTTTCCTTTTTTCCGACAGATTAGCAACAGATTGTGCCTCTTGTATCATGTTTAATACGTACATCTGTGTCATAGTGACAAACTTGCTGCATCATACGGTCTCTTATTGGAATCGAACGCGTGCGTGACTGACAAATATACATGATGTGTTCTAAAGAAAACAAAATGACGTTAACCTAGTGAGCACTGCCACTCATGACCCATCTGTGTGCTTATTTCCATCTCAGCACTCATGTGTTCTTCACTGACCTTCTGAAAACAAAGCCTGGAAAAGAAATTGGGAAAGAATGACGTGAAATTCATCTAAATGGAATGAAAGGAAAACATTTTGGAAACACGCAGCGCCGTGTGATATAAGTCTGTTAACTCCGGGCATCTGTCTGACTGGATAGAACAAAAACTGCATCGGTTCTAGACTCTCCTCTTTTAAAAGGCTTAAGCTCGATTGGATGTGCTGGGAGTTCAACTGAGACAGCCGGCTGGGACTTGAACGTATTTGTGCTGTGATCAGACCAACGTCGTGTGTGATCTGAGCAAAAACTGGGGGTGTAATTTGCTTTCCCTTTGAAGCCTCAGCCACAGCGTGTCACTCACACCGAGGCAGTAGGAGATGGAGGAACCTCTACGCTGCTTCTCTTAATCTTTCTTCTCTCCTTACCTCTTTACTGTCTCTGCAGCAGATGCTCGGCTAGTCTGGATGGGTCCGTTTCATGTTTTTCTCTCTTTCCCTGGCATGTTGTACTCGTTCCTATTGCGTCCTGCAAATCACAGCTTTCTCCACACTCCATCAGTGATTGAGGACATTACGTCTCACATCCTCCAACAACCGATTTCACCAGACGCCCCTCACACAAGGTTGGAGGCTCATTGCAGCTCACTAGTGATACTGTCGAAGTAAGGGAAATCAAGCTACCTCTCATTTATTCTCTGTCCGTCTCCTTCTCATTCCCTCGTTCCGGTCCATTCCCTTCCTCCTTCCCTGCTCTGATCATTGATGGGGTTAGCAGTGCCGCTGAGCTGGAGACTCAGGCCATCGATTGGCCTCATAATCGCCATGGATTTCTGCTCGAAGTGGTGAAAAATTTGCCATGGCTTATGGCTAAGCAATTTCTAGAAGCTAGATGAAGAGGAGGTGGGATGAAAGAATGAGCGGAGTGTACCAATAATTGATATTAAGATCGATGTGTGAACTCCGGTATTACCCGGACGACAATCAGTGTTTGTCTTTGACCTCTGTTCTCCTGATGGAAGGTTGAGGGTAATATAAAGAAACAAGAGCAGAGAAAGGACAGATCAGGTGTCTGTGAAAGGTGGCCTTGATGATTGTCTACAGCCATCTCACAGCTCATGTAGATCTTGAACTCATGTTCCTGGCTGTGCAGAGTTTCATGGGTTTCTTCTGGGTTCTCCGGTTTACTCCTACTGTCAGACTGGCTACACTGCATTGTGCTCCCGAGATGAGCTCCAGATTGACTGTGGTCCTGACCAGATATAGAAGCTGTTGAAGATGAGTGAATGATTTGCTAGAGTAGAGCATAGACAATAATATTTAATGTTAGGTCTTCTTTTAGTATATCTCGTCTTAAAAACAGGTGAACTTGTATTATTGGGTGCTAACTGCTAAGCCAGAACCACATTTCCTCACCATTGATTTAAATATCAATAACCATTGATTGATGCCTCCGTCAGAAGTCTTCACAGGGTTGGAAAAAACAATTTGAACGATTCAGAAAAATCAAAACAAATATCTAAAACATCGCACCAAATTCTGCAGCAATAACCCACTACTGAGGTATGAAAGGTGTGAGAACCAGGAGTTTTGACTTGATGAATGAAGGGAGATTGTCCAGCAATCTGTGTTGGGCCAATTGTAGCCTCAGCCTCAGTTCACGAAGCATCCGATATCTTTTGTACACTTAGCTGGCCACAAACGTCAGTATTCTGAATGGTGAAAGCTTATCGGCTACCACTCCTCCATGAAAATACACCTCTGCACACCTACTTGCGAGGGGAAAGCAAACTTTTTGAATTTTTTTTGGAGCAATATAGAGCCACTGGATGGGAAAAATGTTCACACCGCTACATTCATTATTAAAGGGTTTCATTTGAGACAGTCAGTGAATAAATGTGGTTGATCATTTGCATTGTCAGTGTAGGAGGCTCTTGTCTCGTTAGTGTCTCTTTTCTCTGTAGCAAATGCAAAAACTTCAACTTCTTCTACCGACCGAGTAGTAGTAGTATTGGACTTTTCTCTTGAAAGTCAGTACAATGCTACTTCCTAAGGAGTCAGTGTTTATAGACTGTGTTTTGATGGGTAATTTTAAGCTTAACTAGCTACCATTTCAAAGTATCTTGCCCCACACTGCCAAAATAGTAGGATTCTGTATTATCTTCCACAGACGAGTTCACATTGTAACATTCTTGTGTCTGTCTAAACTTGGTGTTTGATGCGCAGTCTAAACATAACCAAGACCCTGAAAATTCAACATTTTTGGAAGTTTGTTTCAGTTCTCAGAAGCACTTTTGACAAAGCGTAAACCTGTCTTCAGTAGTTACCAAATGTGAACTATTTGGTGACTATGTTTTGTTTATTGTTAATTCAATTCAGTTTTATTTGTATAGCGCTTTTAACAATGGACATGTATGAATGTATGAATTTGTCCCTAATGAGCAAGCCGGAGGTGACGGTGGCGAGGAAAAACTCCCTGAGACGATATGAGGAAGAAACCTGGAGAGGAACCAGACTCAAAAGGGGGCCCATCCTCATGTGGGTCACGACGAATAGTATAATTATAAATAAGTCCCTTCTATAAATACTACATGTTGGAATAGTGCAGTTGTGTAAGCAGGAAAATTCATCGCAGTTTTCACATGAAGTCTGTTTTGTTGAACTTCTCCACTGTTCACTGATGGAGACTTGAGTACGAAACTGTTTGTGGTAAATGCAGTGCTGAGGCTATAATAGCAATTGCAGTCCTGGCCATCATAGCAGAACTGTTCACATGAGTTGAGGTCCAATGCCATCTCCATGGTCTTCAAGTGATACCATCCTCAGTGATCTTTTGCTGCACCACACCACGTGGGGCCATCTTCAGCAGCAGCATGTAACTTCCAATTGATGAGAACTCCAAACAGAAGGGCATCAGGAGTATTGTTAGCTGAGTATTGTTGAAGGGAAATCTAAACTGGCCTCAGTTGAACAGCTAAAGGCATTTCTTGTACAGCTTGAGTAATACAGAGTAGTCATGTGACAAGTATATTTGGCTTTTGTTTATCTCTCTTCCAGGTGGTTGTGCTTTTTTGTATTTATCTTCTTTTTTTTCCCCTGTAACTCTTCCTAATTTCTTTCCCATCTGTCCCAGAGACTGTAGTATGTGTTCGGATCCAATTTCATCAAAAACAGACCTTGTCCAGACTGTCTGAGTCGTTCTTATTAAGACCAGAGGCTCATTACTTCAAGCCAGACATGCTAAACTGGGTGCTATCTTGGTTCAAGTTATTGTTACTCCACCTGGAGCCATTTTGGCTCCAGTCACTGCAGTTAGAGCAACAGAGCCCGACTCAGGCTCTCAAGAATCCTGCAGATTTTGATTTCTAGCACCTACCACATGTCAGACATTGGCTTCGGCGTGAACACACCTGTTTCCCAGGTAGAAATTGGTTCATTAAGCACCAACGACGACAGAGACTTGGAGACGGTGTGCAATCTAAGAAGGTCTCGCTGCCATCTTGGCTTCTGAGTGTATGGCTCACACGGCTGCCATCTTGGACCCTGTTTCCAAGCACCTGTGACGGTTGTGTACACACAACTCGATGTGTTGTAAGCTTAATGGCCTCAGTGTGAATCTCAGCACTGACAGCAACAGTGATTTCATTTGATGCAACAAATGGGGTTTCTGTTACAGATGAAGAAGGAGAGAGGCAAAAGAAGGGGGAGGGGAAGAGAGACACACAAAGACGTGCGATAGAGAGAATGATTTGGAAGTAGATAAAGAGAGTGAGATGAGGAAACATAGCAACAAACACAAAAAGCAGAGTGATCCAAGGTGCGAGAGTGACACCGAGCCACAGCACAAGTGAAATGGAGAGATCACTTATCTTCTAAGTGGATCACCTGCTTGGATTGGTGAAGAAGTAGAGTGTTGTTGCCATGGCATTGCTGGTTGCATGCTTCTGCGTCTGGTGTGTAATCATCATTGATGCTTGCACTCCCCCTCCCCTCGTCTACACCTCCCTTACCCTGAGCTCTCCTCCTCCTTTCCCAGACTCTTTAGGCTCTCAGATCTAGGCTGTTCGTCAACAGATACTTCATTAACGCAACCAATTCTTCTGCTCACTTCATAATAATCAGACAATTAACGTATAGAGCAGACACTCGAGAAGAGAGAGGATGTTTCCTCTCAAAGGCAGCGCGTGTAATTAACTTTACTTTATATAAAAATAACTTCTCCCAGGTTCATTTCAACCTTAACAATCAATCACCTGGTAACCAACCTTCAGAGCTGTGTTTAAATAATGAACAACACATACACAGTGTTAGCCGGAGCCGTTTGTGGCACGTTTTGCACCCAGTGGCATATCCTGTGGAAGCAGGCGAAATATGAGAAAATATGGTGTTTCCTATATTGGTTTATGGTTGGAGTGTAATGGTTGTAGTTTTTAAATTGATATTATATGATTATGTGGTATATTGTAATTTAAACATCTATCATCTACCCCCACAGTTCCATTATAAGTGGGTTTGGAGTAATAATGGCTTTCCATTGTCCACACAGTACAGAGAAATGTGTCGAAATTCTTACTCATGGTAATTGCACATATGCTACAAATGTAGTGAGTGCTAGGAGTTTCTGGTGAATTAAAAAAAAATTACAAAATATAATCAAGTTTTAATAATTAAAAAAAAATGTATCAAGCCCAAAACCCCCACCAAATATTAAGAAAATTAGAAGAAATATACAGTATGTGTAGAATTACCATTCATTGAATTCATGTGAACGAAAAGAGAAGCTCACGAATAGCAAAGACATTCAATCCTTCTGGACAATTACGTGTCACCTTTTTTAAAAAAAACCCTGAAATATTAAACTATTACTAGCAACAAATTATATTTGTATGTTAATGTGCGGATTTGGCTGTAATGTTAATTTACATTGAGATAGGTATTTTGGATGTGCGCTGCGATACATTACATTTCTGAGAACATACATTCACCTCCTACATTGTAGTATGTTAATAAGGAACAAATGTTCCATGCTTCATTACTTTTATATTGGGATATCCTAGAAAATATCTGAATCCCCTGATGAGCAAAAAAGCTATTTGATTTGACACGTCCCCTGTTTTATTAGATAATGTACTTCACTAGCTTCACAACAGCAGCCTAGACAGTTTGTTTGGGTTCTCACTTAGCTTAGACCTGAATCCTTCAGAGCGTAGAGGTGATTTCATTACGTTTGTGGCTGGCTGGCTAGATAGTGTTAACCCATAAAATGAATACCTTGGGTCACTAGTGAGCTGTAACGTGATTTGCACTCAGCTAGCTTGACCATTTTTTTTTTGTTAGACCCCCTTAGCTTCATTTCATTCCTTCTTTACCAATACATAGTCCCTTAAAAAAAACTGATATCTGGTTGACAAAATACAATATACAATTAAGTGTAAATTATTGCTGAATTCAGTAATATGTGTAAGGGATTTGTAGAGAATGCGGATGCAAAAATACATTAAAAAAATACATAGACAAGAGGGTACGACCTGCAACAAAAGGCGAAAGCTAGACAATGAATGCGGTGCAAGATGTGAATTAAATACTAAAGCTCATTAAACCAAACGTGACTCAGGTGCAAACAGTCATATGACGTGATCCGGTGAGGTGCAGGGGTTGATGGGAATCCCCCTTTTTCTGCATTTTTGGCATTTTCAGCATTTCCCAGTCATGCGCCATTTTCAGTTTTACCAATACAGAACCCCCCTCCTTAATGTGCAGCTCCCAAAGCACGAAATAAGTTTGAGAGAGGGTCCTGGACAGCCAGGAGAGATGCCTCTTAGCTGATCGGTGGCCTTAGGCCGACGGGGTTCCTTGGGAGCGCTAAGCTTAGCGTCGCCGGGAGGAGACGTAACATCTTTTACCAGACAGTTAGGTGGAGAGAGCTCTTCCACATAGCTGAAGAGATGTGCAATACGGGGCATGAGCACAGAGCGACAACCACTGTGAAGCTAGGAGGGGGGGCAAAGTACAAGAGGGCCAGAGGGGGGAACGTTGTCCTCCATGAGGCCAGAGGGGGTAGTGACGTTCTCCACGAGGCCAGTGGTGGGAGCACTGTCCTCCGTGAGGCCAGAGGGGGGAGTGACATTCTCCACAAAGCAAGAGGAGGAGCAGCGTCCTCCACATAGCAATAGGGGGAGCAATGTACAGTGCGAAGCAAGGGGAGTAAGGAGGTGGAATGACATCCTCAGTGGAGCAAGGAGGCAGAGCATCTTCAGTAGAGTAGGAAAGCGTTGCAACATCCAAAGTGAAGCTGAGTGGTGTAGTGACGGCTGAGGCGGAGCAGGGAGATGGAGTGACGCCCATGGTAAGGCCGTGAACCGTACTGGCGTCCTCTGGCAGAGGGGGTAGGGAGACATCCTCAGCAGAGCATGGAAGAAGAGGGATGTCCTCAGTGGAGCGATGTCCTCTGCAGAGCAAGAGAATTGAGTGACATCCAAAGTGGGGCAGGGAGGGTAGGAGAGAGTTCTAATACAAAAAATTTCCTAAGGGGGTGCAGGGCATCAAACCATTCCCGAGTGGCTCTGTCCCAAGGTCCCCTCCTTTGTTGCTCCCACATCAGGCGGTTCTTCTCCAAGAGGGCTACTTGGATGGTGAAAAAGTCTGCTGCATCCATGTTTGGGCTATCTTTCTGTCAGGGATTTGCAGGTGGATGCAAATGCAGATTAAGTTGATTAAGTAACAAAATATGAACAATACAAACAACGTAATCCTTAGATATCTAAACATGAACTATGATCTCAAGGCAAAAACATACATAGACTAGAGGGTATGTCCTGACAACAAACTGCAACGAAATACAAAATCTAGACACTGAGTGCAGTACAAGACATGACTTAAATACTCATGCTCATTAAACCAAAACGTGACTCCGATGCAGCCAGTCATGTGACGTGATCCGGTGAAGTGCAGGGGCTGATGGGAATCGTAGTCATGCACCATTTTTGGCATAACCCTGACAATATGTAGCTTAGTATGTGTTTGATAATCTATTGCCTGACAAAATATCTGTATACATGGTTGATATTTATGGTACATATTTTGTACCCCAATCTGTGAAAAATATTAAAATATTATCTAAAATATCATTTGTTTGATTATTATACAGATTATTTATATCGTGTAGTTTGTATTTGTTGGCTTCTTGTAGATCAGTTTGGCTTAAATTCTGTGTGAGTTAGCTAAGAACCCAAGATATCAGTTCATGAAACACTTGAAGGGTTAATTTAGTCAAAAATACACCACATAGCATTAGCACAAATGCTACCTGACTAAAGAACTGCACCATTGCGTCACTAGCTCTTGCAGTTTGGCCGTCACTCTGCTCCTCCATTTTTTTTTTTACCTGCTGCACTTTGCCGCTAGTGCTTCATGCCTCGGGTGACAGGAATCCAATTTCACCGTGTCTTCGGGAAAGAATCTCTCAGGCTGATGAGAGCTATTGGGCATGTGGGAGATGCAGCTTCTATGTCCTTATTCTTCCATTGCTCTTGGAACTTGCATCCTTCTACCAGACAGGTACATCCAGGTAGGTGTTGTTGCCAGGGGTCAGAAGCGGTTTTGTTAAAAGTTAGGAATAGGGATGTGTGGCCATAAATTGAGGACTGTTCGAGGAAAGAGACGTTAGGTGGCATTAGGCCAGTGTGCTCCATGTCTACAGTGCTTCCTGTCATTGTCCATTTGAAAGTAGGGAATGCTAGTCTGGACAGTATGAACCGGATGCTGTGTGTTACTTGCAGACATGATGCAGAGTGTTTTGATTTGAATGTTTAGTAATGGAAACAGTGAGTTGCGAGAAACTTCAAAGACATCTGCACCAGTTTATTGCTTTTTAAAAAATAAATAAATCATAACATCAATGCTACAATAATGTTTAGTTGTATTCGACATGTTTATGAGAAGATTCCACATAAAACAGCCTGTTTTTCGGGTATTCACGATGGCAGAGATGAAAATGGTCTTATAGCAATACGTGTTTTAATGATGCTTCTCAATATGTCTGAACCCATGGAAGTTCATGGTTGATGCTAAGTGTAATTAGATAGCTGTACAGAATTTTGTCTTAATAATTTACCAATACGTTTAAGGAAAATGTTGATTTTTTCCACCGCCGTTGTCTCGTTTCTTTTGTCGCTAATGCTGCGTTCAAGCCGAAGTCGCAACTTGCAATTCACCGAATACACCCAGTAAAAAAAAACAGAAAATACACCCCTCAACTTGAAATTTCAACAGGTGCCCGTTGACTACTTTTAAATTAGTTTAAAGCAGTATTTGGCTTTAGATCAGTTACTATACAAACATAGTACTTGGTTAAATCTATAACACTGACCATAGTAATTGCTGTTTTGAAAATTTAATCAACATTGGAGTTATAATGTTAGCTGGTTACCTTGTTGCTAAGCTACTCATTACTGTGCACTTTTGCTGCTGTGCTCCCATTTCAGTCCAAAATGTTCCATGAATGTTTGAAGTTCATTGTAGTAGAATAGTACCAGTAGCCACTCGGGCCTGTAACCACTGTTAAAGTGCATTTAAAGCAGCTTTTCATGAGCTGGTTTCTGGTAGCTTGGTGCTCACATCGTGCTGGACTTGTCACGATCCTGTCACATTAACACCCTGGTGAAGAAGGCCCATCAGTGTCTTTACCATCTTAGACGCTCAAAGGAATTTGGAACTGCCAGCATCAAGAACATCCTGATGGGAAGCATCACAGCCTGATTTGGGAACAGCACCAAGCAGGATAGGCGTGCTCTCCAGAGGGTGGTGCGATCAGCTGAGCTCACCATCTGCAATGAGCTCCCTGACCTGCAGTCTATCTACAGCAAATGGTCCTGGAGCAAGGCCAGGAAGATGAAGTGAAGGACCTCAGCCATCCAAACAATGGACTCTTCTCTCTGTTGCGCTCAGGGGAACAGAGCGTTTCCGCTCCCTGAAGTCCGACACAGAAAGAATGAGGAGGAGCTTCTTCCCAAAGGCCAATCGGGCCCTCAACCAGGAAAACACCTAGGACTAGAGCTTGGACTTGGTTGCATATTACCCTATATTTATAAATATTTAAATATTGCTGACAATTTCACTACAGCTACCTCGGCCTGATCATATTGCACAAACACATGCACATATCGGCACCTGTTGCTGCCACCTATATATATATATATATATATATTTCGGTTTCTATCTGTATACAAGTAAACTCTGGTTTATGTAAATTGTATTTGATATCAAGGACAGAAGAAAAAATCCTTTCACTGCACGTCATACTGTGTACGGTTGTATGTGAATTTGATTTGAAGTGTATATTGAATTGTGTGTATATGTGTGTATATATATATATATATATATATATATATATATATATATATATATATATATGTTGCCACTGCAATACATGTACCTCTCACCAGCTCCTCTTCCAAGACTCTTCTGAACACACATATACACACCCACACCACTGATTAGTCACAGTTGTGTGGAAATGATACAGAGAGCTTTATGATTATTTATTTATCTATTTCCATAATTTAGCCGCTCTGCTGGAGGAGCCTGCTTTCCGTTTCACCGATATTTTAGATGACTCTGCTGTGCTCCCTTCCGTTCCTTTATGCACAAAGCGACAAAACGAATTTGATCCGCGCAGGATCTTAGAAATTTGATTCTGAAAGAGCATGCGTGAGAGAGACAGACAGAAAGAGAGAGAGAGGGAGAGAGAGAGAGAGAGAGAGAGAGAGGGAGAGAGAGAGAGCGAGAGAGAGAGAGAGGTGAATGGAAAAAATGGAAATGCGCATCTTGAAATTTGATGGTGATGTTTGTAGAGTTTGGGTGGCATGTGTGTGTGCGTAGAGAGGGGGGGCTGTTGTGTGAGGACACTGTAGAGGTGACAGAGAAAAAAGATGCTACCTCTCTTTCTCTTTTCTCTCTTCCCACTCTCTTGCTTTCTGTCATTCTCCCACTTGCTCTCTCTCTCTCTCTCTCTCTCTCTCTCTCTCTCTCTCTCTCTCTCTGCAGCAGTGGTCGTGTTCAGATGACAGAGGAGTAGGTGACTCATCAGGGAGCTGCTCACAACTACAGAGACAGAGAAAATGAAGCATGGGGGTAGGGGAGTGTGAGACAGAGAGACAGACAGAAAGAGAGAGATAGAAAGGGAGGGAAGGAGGGAGAGAGAGAGAGAGAGAGAGAGAGAGAGAGAGAGAGAGAGAGAGAGAGACAGTGATGAATTCAGATCCGTCTTGCTTGACTGCTACTGTTTATTGGTCCACAGAAGCTTCTGGAAAGACACTAATGACTCCTCCCCCATGAATCAGAGACAGGGTGTGTGTTAGTTGTGTAAACGCCTGTGTATGTGTTGTGGATATGGTGTGAAAGCACCTCTTGATTGTCACAATACCCTTTCAGGATCTGGGCATACAGCAAGCGTGACAAAAAAACGTCACCTTGCTTTGTTGCCACTCGTGTGTTATTGACATAGTGAATCCGTCGTACTCTCTCAAACCCGACGCAGCCTTTCTTGCCGATTTAAACCGACGGAAGTAAGCGTCGGCAATGTAAATCTAAAAAAAAATCACGATGTACAATATTGATCACAATATTTAATTATTCTGCAATGGGCCGGCAAAACAGTAGTGTAAAAATTATCTTCAAAAAAAACCCATAAGTGCATTGCTTTCTTTGTTTAAAAATAGTATAAAAATATACCGTCTAATCAGGAACAGGAGTAAAAATGAAACAATTGCTAAAGCGAAAATGCATTTCAACATCCAATCAGCTGCTACTGTAATAATGTAATTAATCGATGTTGTATAAATACTGATGATATATTGACCAGATTAATGCATTCAAACGAATGAGGGTTGGTTGTTGTTTGATTCCAAACTGTAAAAGGAGTCATAGGAAAAGGTGGGAAACAAACCCCTCCCCTAACCTTCATATGACTTACGAGTTTGTATGATTAGTTTGTATTTATCGCAGTATCCATATCGTTTTACATCGCCCATCTCTACTTGAAATTCACACGGAGCTCATTTTGATTCATTTCGTTCTCGCTCGTAACAGTTACGCAAGAAGCTGTATCGATAACGCGTGTAAGGATGTTCATCTCGGATCAGATTCTACTGCGTATAGATCCTAATGTGTACTCTATAAGTGTCACACTGCTTTAGAGGCAGATTATTCTCATTGAAAACAGACAGACACTGAGAAAAGATCTCGGGAAGCATCTCCCCTCAATCCAACAAACCTTCGAGACTGGTCTCCCATAGCAACGCAGCATTATCAGTTGTGTGCATGTATATGTGTGGTGGCTGAGCTATTATAGTCAGGCACTTGTGAAGGCCACCCTGTCTTTAGAGCTAATGTTCACTGTAGGGACCTTTCACAATACCAGCCGTGTTCAACCAGCAACACCTGAGACATGAGCCGAGCGTGTGCTGTGTTCGAAATGTGTTTGAAATAATTGTATACTGAATCAGTATATAATTCTCATAGTACTATTCAGTATTTACGAATGAACATTTAGTATACTACACAGTCACATGGTTCCCTGTCATATGTACTTGGACAGAGTGGTCAGATTCGCTACATGTTTTGTACCATTGCTATGTATATTTCAGCTAGAAACATGGATATACATACACATACAGTTGAGGTCATAAGTTTACATACGCCTTGCAGAATCTGCAAAATGTTAATAATAAAAAAAATTAAGAAGAAGACATCATGAAAATAGAATTTTGTGTTTTATTAGCTCTGCCCTGAATAAACTATTTCACATAACATATATTTACATAAAGTCCACAAAACACAATAATAACTGAATTTACACAATTGAACCAGTTCAGAAGTTTACACACGCTTGATTATTAATACCGTGTGTCGTTACCTGGATGATCAGCGACTGTGTTTCTGTTTTGTGAGAGTTCTTCACGAGTCCCTTGTTTGTCCTGAGCAGTTAAACTGCCCGCTGTTCTTCAGAAAAAATCCTCCAGGTCCTGCACATTCTTTACTTTTCCAGCATCTGCATATTTGACACCTTTCCAACAGCGGCTGTATGATGTTGAGATCCATCTTATTCACACTGAGGATGACTGAGAGACTCGTACACAATTATTACAAAGGGTGCAAACATTCACTGATGCTCAAGAAAGCAACCCGATACATTAAGAGCCGGGGGGGGGGGGGGGTGTAAACTTTTGAACAGGATGATCGGTGTAAATTGTTATTATTTTGTCTTCTGGGAAACATGTAAATATCTTCTGTAGCTTCTGAAGGGCAGTACTAAAGGGGAAAAAAAGATCTTTCAACAAAATAATAACGATTAAGTTCTTAAGAGATGTTGTGGTATTGACGTTTAGTATTTATTAGCATTCGCCTATTTGTTGAGGGTTATCGATAATTGACATTCAAGCGATAGCACGTCCTCATTAATCCAAAGAAAATCTAATAGCGTGATGGCAGATGATGTCTGTTTTTTGGTTTTAGACAGACGGGGGAGGGGTAAGACTCCCGTTCAGTCCCCCTCAGAACAAACATTACTAGTGGACGCGGTTACCTCAGAATTAGCATAGACGCCGTCATTTTTTTTTCACCAAATATTCTCAGTCACTTTGATCCAGTTTTAATTTTCCTTTGTTGGTTAAACCAAAAGACAGTGCAGTGAAACAGCAGTGAAAAGCTTCAGGGCAGTGAAAATGTCATGAAATGTGCAATAGTAAACGCACTAAATGCGTAACTAGCATAAATAGTTTGTTTTCTGTCCTGTATCAATGAAGAAATCACAGCTTATTTAAGAGGGGTAGAGGAAAAATCTTATTATTAACGACATCTCATTAAATAAACTGTATTAATAACTGATGTATAGCCACAGCAAGTGGAAAGCTAACAGCAAAAAGCTAATCAGTTGATGCTAATTGTTGTCAGTTAGCATTAGTGAACAGTCTGAGGTAAATGTTTAGGTTTGTTACACTTAGAAGAAAAACGTACCGCTGTGTGACCATGATCTTTACATGTATAGTTCCTGTTGCTTTCATCAGCAGTTTTTCAGATTTTGATATCAAAATTAAAATATTAAAATCGAGAGGCTCCTCCCACTTTTTAGACTATAGCGTTTAGCTTACCTTACAGTCCGGGTGTGAACAGCCAAAGACCCATTTACAAAATATAATTTCTCTTGTTTAACAACAGCAACTTCCGCAAAGTGATTTTTATAATGATGGGGGCGGGGCACTTCTGATTCTACAGAGCGTTTGATTGGACAGAAAAATCTGATGAGAAGCTGAAGTGCAGAATGATGTCATCAGAATTGTTGATCCGTATCGGTGGTAGAGAGACACTGTAAATCCTGAATGCGTATGTCTTTTAAATACGAATGTTGTCATTGTTTTGGAGCGCACTAGCTTATACATAACCTTAAGGCTAACATATTCACACTAAAAGCCACAAAACTCCCATTTTTATTTCATGGGGAATTTTAAGTCCAAGGTGAAAAATTGCTTCTGAATATTACCGAAGTCCATAGGTGCTTGTAAGAGCTGAACACCGATGTGTACACATTCAGTATTAAATCCTCACTGTGTCCTTAACTGAACCCTGAATATGTTCAGCTATGTACAGAATATCATTCTGCTACAGGATGTTCTTTACTGTTAACTGACCATAACCTGCCAATTAACTTAATTGCTATAAAAAAATAGATAAGACATACATCAGTACACATACACACACACACACACACACACACGCACAGGCGACAGATATATACACAGTCTGTTGCCTGTGTGTGTATGGGTTTGTTGATGTGTGACTTATTAGTCTCATACATCTCAGTTTGTCCCAGTGGCCAGTGGCACAGTGGGGTGTGTGTGTGTGTGTGTGTGTGTGTGTGCGCGCGCGCGCATGTGTGTGTGTGTGTGTGTGTGTGCGCGCTCTCTCAAGCATGGCAGTAAATGCTTATGCTCAGCCTAGCAGATCACACCAGCATCTGCGCAGCTGTGCTGGTGACTGCTCCACTGAGATGCAACACACACACACACACACACACACACACGCACACACACACGCACACACAGCCTCAGAATACTGGCAGGTGGCATTTTCCTGATATGGCTTGATACACAAGAGAATTTTAGATTATTTATTTATTTATTTATTTTGCAATCGAAAAGAGCTGTTTAAATTCATCTTCAAATTTCTTTCTTGGAATTTCAGAATAAACACAAATAATAAGAGTCAATTAAATTTTTCTGAAATTGGTACAATTGTCACCATATTCAGTGAAAACTTAGAACTCCGGATGCTCGCTTACATACGCGAAAGACATTTCCGGAGCCGGTGAATAACTTCAAACCATTCTGTGAGGTTTTTTTTTTTTTCCATTGAGAAATCTCAGCACCACATTGTTGATTATTTTCCTGCATGCCTCGTTGTGTTTACTTCTTATTTAATTACACCCGGCTGAATGTCCACACACAAACCGATATGTGTTTCCTCTTCAGTGTATATTTAATTGCTGAGTAAATGAGAAATTTAAATCAGTGTAGTTATATTATGCCTGTTTTGGAGAAAGTCTGTCTCTGTGTGCTGCTTGACATCACCATGAGCATGAACATATCTCATAAAGAGACATAAAACCACACCACGTTAAACAAACAAACAAACAAACAAAAGATCGTTCCCATAGACCTCACTCAGGGTATTTGCCTGTCTCTATAGAAAATGAACAGCAAGTGGGATGAAAACCAGTAGACCCCATTCATACTAATGCACTGTAAATGTAATGTAACAGATGATGAGAATTGAGCACACGTTCATGACCTGAACAGAAGTTCAATGTTTAATGCAAGTAGATACACTCCGTCCACTCCGTTATGGAGCACCGGTGCAGGCACATTCATGCAGTTATCTAATCAGCCAATCATGTGGCAGCAGCACAATCCAAAAAATCATGCAGATACAGATCAGGAGCTTCAGTTCACATCAAACATCAGAAAGAAGAAAAAGTGTGATCTCTGGGACTTTGATCGTGGCATGGATGTTGGTACCAGATAGGCTGGTTTGAGTATTTCATAAACTGATGATCTACGCGGAGTTTCACACTCAACCTTCTCTAGAGTTTACACAGATCGGTGCGAAAAACAAGAACCACTGAGTGGGTGACAGTTCTGTTTGTGGAGTGGTTCATGCTTCCAGGAAGGATATAGTCACTCAAGTAATCACTCTTTACGACTGTGGTGAGCAGAAAAGCATCTCAGAACGCACAAAACATCGAACCTTGAGGTGGATGAGCTACAACAGCAAAAGACCACATCGGGTTCCACTCCTGTCAGTCAGGAACAGAAACCTGAGGCTATCATGGGCACAGACTCACCCAAACTGGACAGTTGAAGATTACTGGGGGGAAAAAAAATCACCTGGTGATTCTCAGATTCTTCTTTTTTCTGTTTATGAATTACTCAACCCTGCCCATCTGGTACCAGCCTCCATGACACGACCAAAATCACAGAGATCACACTTTTTCTTCATCCTGATGTCTGAAGTGAACTGAAGCTCTTGTGCTGCTGCCAGACCTCTGCATTAATGTGCAGGTGTACAGGTGTTCCTAATAAAGTGGATGGTGAGTGTATATAAAACGACGAAACCTGCCTCTAGTTCTAACTTAAAATGAAGACATATTACAAGATTTCTTTTGCATTGACCTGTGTGAATGTTTAGTCCTACTGAATCACAAGGGAACAGGTTGTGGAATTCAGGTAAATGGTCTGTATTTATACAGCGCTTTTCTTTTAACCTTAGCATTTCTACAAAGCGCTTTACACTGTGTCTCATTCACCCATTCACACACACACACACACACACACACTCACACACCAATGGCTGCTATGCAAGGTGCTAGTTTGCAATCGGGAGCAACTTGGGGTTCAATGTCTTGCCCAAGGACACTTCGGCATGTGGAGTCACGTGGGCCGGGAATCGAACCCTATGATTAGTGGACAACCCGCTCTACCACCTGAGCCACAGCCGCCCCAGGAGTGCAATTGAACACCTTCCTATACAGTATGTTCTAATGATCAGTGTTTACATATTTAATAATCATAAGAAACTTTTATTCATGTGTAGGTATATTGTAATTCCACTGGTTCTTACGCTGTAATAGGGGCACTGCAATATAAAGTATTACAGTTCTTATTCTTTTCACACTGTACGCTCACATCTAAACTCCCACAACTGATTATATCATAGCTGACTGTTTGAAAAAAAAAATAAAAAATGGTAACACTCGTTCTCTCTTCAATGTACCAGTCTAGACCGTGCTGACATTTATCATTAAATGTCCATTGTTAAAAAATAAAAAACAACAACGGGTACACATACAATTACAAACAAACTCACAAGATACCTTCTGAAATCCTGCTGCCTCCCAAAACGTGTGCCATTTTTTAAATCGTGTGTATGTGGGTGTGTTTTGTTTGGTATAAATCTGTAAGTGGGTTTCAGAGGTACAGAGGCGGAGAGTGATGCATGAACACTGAGTATTGTATACAGTGCACAGACGGGCTTTAATGGGGGAACGTCTGTGTGTATTTCCCAGAGGCTGAGTTATGTGTGTATGTAGGTGGTGTGTGTTCTTGTTCTCTGAACTAGTAGCATAGTAAAACATCACAGACAGGAGCTCTTGAGAATGAATGAGAATCAATTGGGTGAATGTGTTTGGTAGATTTTTTCAAAGGGTTGGTGATGTGGCAAAACATACTGCATCACAACACAACACTTGAAGACATTTTTTTTACGATACACAGAATGTCCATCCATCCATCCATCTTCTATCCCGCTTATCCTTCCTTCAGGGTCACGGGGAAACCTGGAGCCTATCCCAGGGAGCATCGGGAACAAGGCGGGGTACATCCTGGACAGGGTACCAATCCATTGCAGGGCACAATCACATACACACTCACACACCCATTCATACACTACGGACACTTTGGACACGCCAATCAGCCTACCATGCATGTCTTTGGACTGGGGGAGGAAACCCCCGCAGCATGGGGAGAACATGCAAACTCCGCACACACAGGGCCACGGTGGGAATCGAACCCCCGACCCTGGAGGTGTGAGGTGACCGTGCTAACAATTGCTGAAAAAAATAGTACTGTGTCATTATTTATCGCAAAATTAATATCATACACCATTTCCCACCACGATTTCCGTCCCCTTCCTTCTGTCACCCCTTTAATTCTTACCACCAGCCCTATAGGGAACGTCATGGTAACTATGATTATCAAACCCTGATACCACCGTGGCACATTATAGTCATTTCTGGTAAATATACATACAGTATGTTCAACCAAATTATCCCACAGTGCTCTTGACTTCTCGATTGGTCAGAACAACAGCAGCTCTGACAGTCAAACTGGCTGTAATACAAATCATAAGTTCATATCAATGTACTCTTCTAGTGTGTTATCGCTTTATCGTGTGTTATAGTAACAGCTAAGACACAGGGACTTGTACAGCAGAGGCTCCACAAACATTACAAAATGTGTTAGTTAATGGGGAAACCCCCCCCAATGTTTCATTGGTATGAAAAGATTTCTGTGACAAGACGTTCATTTGGAAGGTGTCAGCACTTTGTAACAATCAGAGGTAATGCTTTAAGTCTTCCAAAGCAGGAAAGGACGTCTAAGGGTGGAGGACGTTGAACTTTCTCGGCAACAAGCTCTGTTCTTCCTGTCTTCAAGAGAAAGTGAGGGAATAACTGTTTATAGCTGATAAGACATAACTAGACACAGATAGTGTGTCTTTCTATAATATATGGGGAAAAAAAATTGCAATCGTTGGCAAATTGTTTGCATAATAAGAGGAAACACACTTCTAAACGAATCGACTTCGGGGTGGTAAATATCGTATCCCACCGCCTTGTCGTGAATTATTTGTCTTTAACAGCACGCCCTGTTGTGTTGTATTCCTTACATACGGCCACGGTTGTATGGTGGTGTTTTAAAGTGGCTATAGTCAAATTCTCAACAATTTGATATTTGTTTCAATTTAAAAAGGTAAGCCCACCATAAACTTGCTGTAGTCGTAGTTAATATTGTAGGAGATCAACAGTTTAGCTAGATTATGTCTTTTAAAGTGTAGTGGAAGTGCAAACAAGGCAGAATTGTTGGTAATATCAACATTATCCTCCGATGTGTTGGTAAATTACTAAGAAAAAGACTGACTATTCTGTCAGAAAGACTGTTCTGCCATATTGGAAAACTCCACCATCGCACCAACTCTTGAAATCATAAAAACCAGTAGAGTAAACCTCAAGCACACCTGGTGCAACTAATGAAGCCCTTGATTAGTTGCACCAGGTGTGCTTGAGACGACACCGGTTTGTCCTGTTGTGTGGGAATCTATTCGGGGGTTGAATAATTTTGAGACTGGAGAAATCATTATGAGTTGCATTTTCAGTTGAATTTGGGGAAACCACTTGAAGCCTTCGTCGTGTTGAACTATTTCACTTGCTTTTGTTTGATTTGTTCATCGCAAACAGCTGAAAGTCTCTACATTTTTGACAATAAACCTGAATAATTTTGATTGCAACTGTAGTTATACTATATACAAAAGTCACTTCTTAATTAATATGGTAAATTTAGTCCTGTAGCCTAAATGATGTGGGAAAAAAAGTGCGATATAAGATCATAAAAATCTCAATTCATCTTTTTAAAATGGAATCTAAAAGGCAAAAATGACGAGCGTTGAGGCTAAAAAGCCAGTTCTGCAAACAGTGCTGCGATTGGATGGAAATCACAGTGCTGCTGCCGAATGTAAATTTCATTGTGAGATGAATAGTTTTACTCACTTTTCAGAAAGTAACATACAGTGGGTGTGTCACCGCACTTGTGGATGGAAATACTGTAGTTTTTGGTTTTTTTCTTTCCCTAATGTTTAAATTTTCTTTTCACGATTCTTTGGATTCATCTCTCCACTAAAAATTGCCGTTTTGTTGTAATTATTTCTATAAATGTAAAAAATAAAATACCATTAGGTTATATTAGTAGAGTCAGTCTCATTTTTATTTTTCTGATCCCACACAGTCTGTTTACGGTGTCTAGCAGGGTGATGAGATCATGTAGTTAAATTAAAGTTAGTAAAGTAGTTCAAGTAGTAAGCTCTTTGGTGATATAGCCCTTTTTACATTTGAGCCCCTGACCCTGATGAACCCTCTGCACGTGCCTGCTATTGTAACCCTAGTATACTGTATATCCTTGGTAGCAAACCATGTTGTAAACATCTTTTGCGCCAAGAGTGAGAATGAAAGCTGAACAAAGAAGCTAGCGAGTGTACTGTAGATGGGTGAAATGATCTCCGCCGTCCTTGTCGTGCTAGCGATTTGGCACGGTTTGCTGTGTAAGTGACTCGAGATGGAGATTTTTCATTATGTTTTAATTTATTCAGTTAATTCCAGCTTTGAGGATTCCTCGTTGTTCGCCGTTAATATGTATATGATATGGGTGATTAAAGTTCATTTGGTAATATGATAACGTAATGCCTCAAGACGCCACTTAGTCGTAGACCCCTCCTCTCACTCCCACACAAACACTCTTTCTTTTCTGCTGTCTACTTTTCTGTCTGTATATTCATTCCTGCTAACGCACACATATAATACTCACACACACCAGCTACGCCACCCACACATAACTTACTCTTATAAATACAACCATTTTCTTCCTTTTTTCACTCCCACACACACACACACACACACACACACACACACATACGCACACACATAGAGGGGTCTGGCTAAATAAAGGAAGACAAAGCGTTTTTTTGAGAGCGTCTCAGCACAGGACAGCGCTGCGATCAATAGCGTTTCCACTGTAGCTGAAAAGCTCTCAGCACTCACTCAGTATTGGAGTGTCAGCACCTAACGTCAAAGAGCACCCTTCCTGCTTCTCCTCCTCCTCTCACCCCCCCCCCCCCCCTTTTATATAAAGCCAAAAGGGCCATCATTTGTCACTTCTAGTCATATATTTGTCTCACCTTCCATAGTTTTTGATGTTGACCCCTGTGTTAGTGATTACATCATCAACCTTTTGAACAACAGTTGCCTAAAGATGAATTCTCATCTTCAGAAACCTGCATTGACTTAAGTGATCAGGTTGGATTAGTAGCGTTAAGTGCGAAATCACTGACTGGTGAGCGACGCGCACTGCCTTGTTTGGAAATCAGACGGTCTTGGCTCGTGTTGAGTGACTTTTTCCTCCGTGTGCAATAATCAGAGGCGTTTGGCTCAACAGTTCCTCGTGCTAGCGTACATCATTAATCGAAAGCGCTGTTGTTCAGAATTGATCGCTGTTCAGGCACATGCCGATCAGGCTAATCTGGGCAGGGTCCGCTTGTCACGCAGTAATCCCTCCAGATTAAAGGGAGGCTGCATTCGTACATACACGGCTCGGTATAACCGCATGGACGTCTGGGGTTAGTGTAGTGTATCGGTTTAAACAGAAGCAAACACGTGCGTTAGCATTAAAGGAATACTCGGGCTCTTTTCAATCCACACTCTGTAGCTCATAGCTAAGAATTTTGACACATTTTACCTGTATATTTAAAACAACAACAACAACAACAACCAAAAAACCAGGTACTTGAAGTTTGCCTATAATAGAAGCTTGAGGGCAGCTGCTGAATTTCATCAATAAATGTTATACGACTGCAATACAGGTCTAAGGATGAGACAAGCATGAGAGAATGTAGGTTCATCCAAATTTCCAACAGTGGAGAAACACAGTTGAAAGTAGTTCTGGTTACTTCGGCCTTCCCAAAGGTTTTGTGGTCTCCACGTGGCCAAAAACGAAGACGTTTTTCTCTGAAAAATGAGTTCCATCTTTAAAATGATGGAAAATGAATTTTACAGTGTTAGAGCCATGTTCAGAAACTGTGACTTAAGTCTAAGGGGGAGTTTGTATGTATTCAGACTTTGAAAATAGTTCACATCTCTGAGGTTGCCAGATTTACCTTGAGTTAAACTGTTTTCAATATTATCTAGACTTTTTTTTTTTTTTTTTTTTTTTTTTTTGTTTAAGCTGTCAAATGTAATTCAAGAGACGGAAACGATTACAAAAAAAAAAAAAAAACAGTTCTAGTAATTATCACATTAAGCTGGAAATTTGGTTTAACTTGATGGTTTTCACCATAGAGAACTGGACTTGAATTCGAAATATACGCAACTTATGAAAATCAACTT
>NC_030441.2:12189621-12314621 GCF_001660625.3 Ictalurus punctatus | reverse complement strand
CTAGTTTCAAAATGTTCCCCCAGCTGTTTCTTTTTAGTAACACTTACTTCTCCAGCCTTTTGTTGCCCCGTCCCAACTTTTTTGAGACCTGTTGCGGTCATGAAAGTGACCTTGTTTGTTTCTTAAAATGGTACATTTACTCAGTACATTTACTCTGTTCTATTGTGAATAACATCTGGGTTTATGGGACTTGCAAATCATTGCGTTCTGTTTTTATTTACATTTCACCCAGTGTCCCAAATTTTTTGGAATTGGGGTTGTACACCAACCATGTATACATGAACATTCCGATGCCTGTACACATGTAAACATCATATTCGGAATATGGCTGCAACCCGAATATAGACCTTTAACAGAATTCGATGTGCATGTATATATATATATATATATATACACCCCTCATTGAACTTTAGTTGTACAATGATTGTCATGTGGAGCTTCTTAAAAAAAATCTGTCTCCATATTCTGAGAATAAACAAATGTCAATCCACAGTATTTATAACGTTGTAATGCAAAATTCCACCGTATAGTTGTGTACAGTCACATCCTCACAGAGATCGAACATTGCATACGCTACAGCCATTAACATTGTAGATAGAAAGATTCGGATCTATTTTCGAAGCTTTAACATTCTGGATCAATTTCAAATGAGGGTTAATTTATGCAAATCTTGCAGGGATGCATCCTAATGCGACTGTAGGCTGTGTGCTCTCGGCGTATGCGACGGTGCGAATAATATCAAGGAAATGAGATTCAGCTACAGATGCTTGTGACTGAAGCATGTCGCTGAGAGAACACGCACACAAACAAACACACACACACACACACTCACACACACACACACAGCATGTATGGTTACCAAGAGTGTGGGGGTGCATGAGCATGCATTCATGCGTGCGTATGTGTGCTCGGGCATGATCATGGATTATAGCCTCGCACACCATCCCTCCAGCTGTGAGGCATTTGCCGTGCAGCTGTGAACCCGCACACACACACACACACACACACACACACGCGCACACACACACATTTTCTACAAAAAGGCAAAAACAGAGACGTCACGGCGTGTCAAGCTGTCGAGGGGGGAAAGCTGCTTATCCTATAAATAGAGGTGGATTTCTTTAAAGAAATGGGAGAAAAGTCCAGGGTTCTACCAGTGCACATCACTCCGGCATTAAAGGAATAATCCAGTCTACTTCATCCTGTGGGGATAAATAATACAGACGAGAATGTCGACCAGTGTCCGGAGAAGAGCAGAAAACCTTGAAAAAAAAAAGTTCTTGAAAGTTTGCTTGAATGTAACGGCAGTCGTCGAGAACTTTCCTGTTTACACGGGAAATATCGAGTGAATCGATTGTGTGGTAATCGCCCGTTTACCGTGTCCATGTGACGTATGAAAATTAGTTTGGAAAACGCTGGAGTATTCCTTTAAGTTCCAGATATTGTTTGTTTAACGGGTTCTACCGCTTTGTGTGTTTGCTGCACTGCACTGATCAGCATCTTCAATCCATTTCCATTCAGAAATGATTACACAGATACTAATGCTGTCAAATCTGAGGCATGGTATACAATTTGCTTCAAAGCATTAAAGGAATAATGCACTATTTTGCAACCTAATATCTATCTTTGGGCAAATTATACTACAATTTCGACAGACATGTCCTTTTACGGAGAAAAGAACAGAAATCCTGCTGGCTTAAACGTTATTTATAATGACAGACTATGGGCAGTTGTTGGGGCACTCGTGGAGAACTTTTTATCCTTTCCTATTTACCAGGAAAAATGTATTGAACCTATTGTGTTAGTCTGTGTTAATGGTCTGTACCAGTCAGACGTGATTTAAAAAAAAAAAAAAAAAGAGTTTGAAAAACACTGGAGTATTCCTTTAATTAATATTCAAATAGGATTTGTTTAAAGGCATTGGTTTTTGTTCAGTCTTTTAAAAGAGCGAGATCCATCCAGAGCGTGTGGTACGCTGTATGCGTTCAAGTGTTTACACACACACACACACACACACACACACACACACACACAGGGGACCAGTCAAGGCATTTCACTGGAGACAGTCCAGCACAGTATAGCTAAATAATTTAGCCTCACTCATCACTGCTGAATTGGCAGGACCAGCCTTGGGCAATGGGAAACGCACACACACACACACAAACACACACACACACACACACACACACACACACACACACAAACACACACGCACCCGCACAAACACACAAACACACCCCCACGCACAGGCAGACATCAGAGCGCACACACAAAATAAACACCTACACACTTCAGGATACACACACTTTATCAAACTCCCACATCAGCCTCCTCCAGCTCTCTCCATTCATTCTACCAACTTGTCTTCTTTCTCTAATTCTCTTGCTCTCTCTCTCCAGCTCTCTCGCTCTCTTTCTCTCACTCTCTCTGCTTCCTCTTCTTATGTCTTCTGTTTCTCAAGTCCCAGTCCATTCCCTGCCCATGTTCTGGGTCTTAAGTCAGTTGATCCTAAAGGAAAAGTGCGAGAGACAGACAGGCAGAAAGACGCAGAGGGAGGAAGGCGGGTGGGGGGGTGGGGGGGCGGTGAAAGGGTGGGCGTGAAGGAGCAGCTGCGAATGGGGGGCCAGTATCAGGCTTCAGGCCACTGAGTCCGTCAGTTTGCACACACACACACACACACACACACACACACACACACACACACACACACACACACACACAGTATTCCACTTTATCCCACCTTCACTATCCCCCACCTCTTGTAATTCCCAAGCAAGGAATGCAAACTCCCTTTCTGCCTTTTAAAACCCATAAAAATCATCATTTTGCCCGTGATGTGAGTGACAAGTGACTCACAAATTCACAGATTTTCACAAATTGTTAGCAGAAGCGGTTTAAAAACGTACAAAAACCTATTTGTTTCCTTTCTTGTGTAAACAAACAATAGTGTGGTAATGGCAATAAAAATGGAGAACTTTAATATCTACATATATCATTTTTTTGTTTCATTTTAAAATATACTTAATGTTAAACTACATTCAATTATCATCTTTAAAACTGATTTATACTGAAATATACATTAAAAGAGTGTTAAATGTATAGATTTAGGATCATCGGCAGTTGGTAAATTGTCACACTGATCACAATTATGTGCACATCTCATGCCAGGATTAGCTAAATGTAGCAGTATAATCATATTAATATAGCAATAATATAATCGCAGGTACCAACTATAGTAGTTTTATCCAAAGCCATAACCAGGATCGATATTTTAGTGCGGTCTGCATCCCGGTTAATATACCACAATGTACCGAATACATCAGTTTCTGATCTCTGTTATGTTATACTTCCATCTTCCATAAACCTCACCACTGGAATCGACACATCCCGATGACGTCATGTCATATTCCCGTAAATAACTCTGAGGTGATTGCATGTAGAAATAATCAGAGAAAATGACACAAAATGAGATATCTTTTGTGTGCCTGTTACTTTAGGAAGTATCAATGTTTATTCTCTGGAATATACAGGATATGAGCTACCTATGAGTGTACTCAGGACACAGGACCTGTGAAATTTGCTGAACTGTAGATAAACAGAAATGTCTAAATGTCTAAAAGCTGAGGTTGTGCTAAAAAACAAAACAAATGGTGGCGAAACTGAATCTATGCCATTCAAACCTACCTTATTCATACATACATTCAAAACTACTTTATTCATACATACATTCAAAACTACCTTATTCATTCAAACCTACCTTATTCATACATACATTCAAAACTACCTTATTCATTCAAACCTACCTTATTCATACATACATTCAAAACTACTTTATTCATACATACATTCAAACCTACCTTATTCATTCAAACCTACCTTATTCATACATACATTCAAACCTACTTTATTCATACATACATTCAAACCTACCTTATTCATACATACATTCAAACCTACTTTATTCATTCAAACCTACCTTATTCATTCATACATTCAAACCTACCTTATTCATTCATACATTCAAACCTACCTTATTCATACATACATTCAAACCTACTTTATTCATTCATACATTCAAACCTACTTTATTCATTCATACATTCAAACCTACCTTATTCATACATACATTCAAACCTACTTTATTCATTCATACATTCAAACCTACCTTATTCATTCAAACATTCAAAACTACTTTATTCATTCAAACCTACCTTATTCATTCATACATTCAAACCTACTTTATTCATACATACATTCAAACCTATTTTATTCATTCATACATTCAAACCTACCTTATTCATTCAAACATTCAAAACTACTTTATTCATTCAAACCTACCTTATTCATTCATACATTCAAACCTACTTTATTCATACATACATTCAAACCTATTTTATTCATTCATACATTCAAACCTACCTTATTCATTCAAACATTCAAAACTACTTTATTCATTCAAACCTACCTTATTCATTCATACATTCAAACCTACCTTATTCATTCATACATTCAAACCTATTTTATTCATTCAAACCTACCTTATTCATTCAAACCTACCTTATTCATTCATACATTCAAACCTACCTTATTCATTCAAACCTACCTTATTCATTCATACATTCAAAACTACCTTATTCATTCATACATTCAAACCTACCTTATTCATTCATACATTCAAACCTACTTTATTCATTCATACATTCAAACCTACCTTATTCATTCATACATTCAAACCTACTTTATTCATTCATACATTCAAACCTACCTTATTCATACATACATTCAAACCTACTTTATTCATTCATACATTCAAACCTACCTTATTCATTCAAACATTCAAAACTACTTTATTCATTCAAACCTACCTTATTCATTCATACATTCAAACCTACTTTATTCATACATACATTCAAACCTATTTTATTCATTCATACATTCAAACCTACCTTATTCATTCAAACATTCAAAACTACTTTATTCATTCAAACCTACCTTATTCATTCATACATTCAAACCTACTTTATTCATACATACATTCAAACCTATTTTATTCATTCATACATTCAAACCTACCTTATTCATTCAAACATTCAAAACTACTTTATTCATTCAAACCTACCTTATTCATTCATACATTCAAACCTACCTTATTCATTCATACATTCAAACCTATTTTATTCATTCAAACCTACCTTATTCATTCAAACCTACCTTATTCATTCATACATTCAAACCTACCTTATTCATTCAAACCTACCTTATTCATTCATACATTCAAAACTACCTTATTCATTCATACATTCAAACCTACCTTATTCATTCATACATTCAAACCTACTTTATTCATTCATACATTCAAACCTACCTTATTCATTCATACATTCAAACCTACCTTATTCATTCAAACCTACCTTATTCATTCATACATTCAAACCTACCTTATTCATTCATACATTCAAACCTACCTTATTCATTCATACATTCAAACCTACTTTATTCATTCATACATTCAAAAAGAGTTAAAAGTTAGACAGTTGAATTTTATTTGATTAATATTTTGGTTTAGCGTTATCCTGTTATTAGCTCCAGTGCGTAGGGTTGTCCTCTTGCTTGTCCTCTAAATATAATGGATGATTAAGGAGTCAGTTTAGAGCTAATCATCACTGCTGGTTTTGTAGCCATGGCTTGCATGTTTTTCCGCATAGCAGACTACATTCTGGCACTACGTTATCACGACGGAGATAAGCGATGCGGGTTCTGGAACCACCGAGGTCTGGACCTCAGTGTCCTCATTGCTAGTTTTGGCCATGGCTGCACAGTAAAATCCATAGTGTTGAGTTAACACCCAGAGTGTTCATTTGTGTCCAGTGGACTTATATAAACACTGTAGGGTGTGCATTCAACACTCTGGGTGTTAAATCAACACTGGGGATTTTGCTGTGTGTATCTGTATTTCTGTAGTTTTAAAAAGAGCTTTCTGATTTGTTTCTCAGACATACATGGCTCTAGTCATGTGACATCAAGACAACCTATAACTGAATTTAGAATTTGCATTTCAGTTAATAAACACATCAACAATTCTTTTAGGGCTTCATTAAAAACTCAACCCAGAATTTCACAACTCAGTTGGGATTCAGTAGTTCAATTGGTGGACATTTACATCTATTATTGGGAGACGGCGAGATAAAATCCTGACAGTGGAACAAAGTTGGCTATGCTCTCCAGGTGGGAGAGGTGGCATACACTCTCTTCCTTGTACAGCACAGCGACACTAGCCAATCCCGGGTGTCTGTGAGTTCATGTATGAGTAAGAGGGTGGATACTGCTTTCCCTGGAGTGTGTCACTCTGCCCTGTGAGCAGCAGTTTGAAAGATGTGGTCGGCCAGCTTCTTTTACGTGACTCGGAGCAAAGATGTGTTTACCCGGTTAGTTGTCGTGTGACATGGAAGAGCTGGTTGGTTTGGCCAATAACAAAACTGTGGAGAAAATATATTCCTGTGAGCATTATGCTAATAGCAATAGACTGACTTATTCAAAGCTTAAGAGATTTCCTTTACTTTCTCTCAGTACAGACTGGCAGAAATGGTGTGTCTGCCATGATCAAGAACAAGTTTCCTCCACTCAAAGCAAACCATTTGTAATATCATTATACTAAACTACAGAACTGGTCTGAGCTCGATGTCAAAGGAGAATGTCACCGAACACTTCATTAGCTAAACCTACAGCATATGAAGCTGCCCTGAGAACTGCCTGATTAAAACCAGCTTCCAGCCTTGGAGAGACGTAAATGTGTAGTGCACGCAGAACAGCATATGGAACGACTTTAGAATCGCATGTCGTGCACAGGCAACGCAACTGAGCTAAAGTGTGAAGCAATGTTTAAGTAAACACAATATTTGGCAGTGGTCTACTTATACTGAAGTGTTTAGGTGGGTTACACAGTGCACAGTAGCCAAAATTCTAATGTTCTCAGAGGCACCTAATGGTGGTAATGTTGGTGTGAAGCAAATAGACCCACAACCGTCATTCACACTCAGTACGTTTACACAGACGACAATAATCCGATATTAACCGATTAAGACGATATTCTGATTAAGAAACTAGCATGTAAACAGCGATTATAGGGGAGTTTAATCTGATTAACGCATACACGAAGTAAACACAAATGGAATTAAGAAATGTGGAGTATTCCTGTTTTAGTCGCATTATCGAGGTGCGTTACAGACATGCACACACCTTAACACGGCAACACGGCAGTGCTCAACCATATAACAGTAAACAAGAGAGCAGGGCTGCATCCCAAACCGCGCACTTACTTCCTATATAGTTGGCGAAATACATGTATTTCAGCTAATTTATAGTAGGTAAGTACGCGGTTTGGGACGCAGCCCACGGCTTCAAGCAGTCGTCTATTTGCACGTACAGCACGACAAATAATTAACTGCACTTGAAGCTTTCATAAAATTAATAATGAAACACCCAAAACTGTATACGGTACCATAACGAAGATGGTCACGTATCAACTATATGTTGATACGTGAAATTCTGGAGAGACGTCGGACAGCGTGGCGCGGTGACGTAATGACGTGTGCCGTTAATCGCTCTATGTTCTATAACATGTAAAACGGGAACATGAAAGGAGTATTCTAAAAGCAGCTCATGTAAACAATTTAATCACAATATTGTCTTATTCAGAATGAGGTCAATAATTAGATTACTGCTGTCCATGTAAACGTAGTCAGTGACAGTAATGCTTGAGAATATGAGCAAAAAAACCCCCAAACAAACAAAAAAAGCTTTTAAAACAAATCAACGAGAGATCAGAAAAGGACTAACTGAAAGAACATGTATTATTTTTGTCGATTTTCTCTGAGAGGCTCTTTACTGATGTGAGTGTAGATGATCCCGCTGTTCAAACAGAGGCCTCATTGTGGATGGGTGCAATTCTTTAAGAGGACGAGAGGAAAAAGTAGGTTAGAGGGACACTGAAAACAGTGTCCTACCTTCTTTCCCTTACTCCCGTTTCCCCTCACAAGCGAGATATACCACGGCCAGACGATGTGGAATCTGAAGAATCTAATCCGGTGCCAGAACCACTTAGAGCAACATTAATGCGAGATGCAAAAACCTTTTTTAAAAATTAAAAAATATATATATTATTATTATTATTATTATTATTATTATTATTATTATTATTATTATTAAACGTGTAGACATTCCAGGATAATTTCTGGCATCTGGACAGTGAAAAACAAACGTTGATGAAAACAAGGATCTGAAATTCACAGCCATGGAGTGTAGACATTTCACACACACTGATGATAGCTAATTGATTCTCCAAGTACATGATGATGAATTGCACTTGTGTTGAAGTTCGCGGGTTTCCTCGCTGGCTATGTTCACGCGCACGTTTTGTCAATACGAATGAAATCATTTTGATTACGGAGTCTGAATGAATGCTTTCTGTGCATCCTAAACTCAGCAATGTGCTGGAAATCTTCAAGTTCATGCACATTATATGTAATGGAAACCAAATTTTCCTCGCATGCGAGGAGAGGCATGCGAGGAACGTCAACGTTACCATAACAACAAGAATCATGTCCTATCAGAGTGTAACCATTACTTAACATTGGTGCCTGCTACCCGAGTTTTCCTTTGTTATGCCTGTCAGTCTTGGTGTAAATAACCTCCAGAGGTGCTTAGAACTCCAGCATCATTCTGCTTTGATATATTATAGATCCCTATCACACTGCCCATCCAACGTAGCAATAATTATACAGTGCTTTAACATTCATCAAATGCATATACATCTCTACTTTCTCAAAGGAAAAAAGGCTCATTTTGCATATGCGAGAATCCTGACTGTAAACGTACACAAGTACAAGTTTACTTGGTGATGATACGTCCATTTATTAGATTAGTAAATTGATTATTAGTCTGTTTATTTGATTCAGATTGACATGTTTATAAACACTCACTATGCACTTTACTGCACATTCATGCAGTTATCCAATCAGCCAATCATGTGGCTGACTCGCCTGATCTTCTTCCAGTCTTCAGCACACCAGTTTCGGTGAGTCTGTGCCTACTGTAGTCTCGGGTTCCTATTCTGGGCTGATATGAGTGGATCTTGATGCTGCTGTAGCTCATCCGCCTGAAGGTTCTGTGTATTGTGCCTCCTGAGATGCTTTTCTGCTCACCACGGTTGTAAAGAGTGAATATTGAGGTTATTTCCGTAGCCTTCCTGTCAGCTCAAACCAGTCTGGCCATTCTCTTCTAATCCCTCTCACCAATGAGGTGTCTCGGCCCACAGAACTACTGCTCACTGGATGTTTTTTGTTTTGTTTTTCACACCATTCTGTACAAACTCGAGAGACTATTTTGCATGAAATTCCCAGGAGATCATCCGTTCATGAAATACTCAAACCAGTACTGAAAACCATGGTCAAAATCACTAAGATCACACTCTCCCCTAAATTCTGATGTTTGATTTACAAAAAGTATATATTATATATATATATATAAATTGCTGCAACATGATTGGCTGGTTGTATAATTGCATGAATAAGCAGGAGTACACCTGCTCCTACTAAAGTGTACAGTGAATAAATGCAGTTTTTACTCCATCCGAGCTGTCAATCAGAATATTATTTAAATTCAGTTAAGTTTATGCAAACTATTTAACACAGAAAAGGAGGGAAACATTCTACTACCTATCACAGTCTGCTATATTAAAATAGTACTGTTGATACCAACTATTAAAAAAAAAAAAAGTGAAATATTAAAAATAAATATTTTGATCTTATACTCCTTTAGTAGCTAATGAGCTGTTAGTGCTATTTACGGTGCTTGCAATGACAAATGACACTTTCCTAGTCACTCATAATCATAAGGAATGGGAATTGGACATTAAGATAAACAACTTGTCTTTTTGGTCTATTAGTTAGCATGGACATGTATTATAATGAGGTTTAGGACAGATTCAAAATGGCCACCTTTTAGTCATTCTGTCTCTGAGTGACAGCGCAGTGTGGGTGGCTGCAGTTGTCAGGCAACACCGTGGGCTGGAACACAACTGCTGAGATTGAGAGCCAGTCAAAGCAGTGCATCATGGGATAGGCCTACCTAAAGCTGTCCTTTAATTGTGATGACTGATTGGTCATACTTCATTAGTATTCAGTAGATGGAATTTTACACAGAGCCCTTAGTTTCTATCGCTTCAGTATCGTTTACGGTACTGCTTTCTACCGAGAATAAAGCAATCGTGTGAAACCAGAAAACGGAGATTTTTAATAAGCAATTAAGAACAGATTCTCTGCTCACATGTGTTTGGTTTGGGTGGATGTGTTTTGTTATTGAATGGGAGAACAACTTGCTCACAGGAATCGGAGAGCATTGCTTGGCTTCCGATTACCATCACAGCAGTGGCGAATGGCGACAGAAATAGCACATGGAGGAGACATTTAAGAAACTCAGAACGGATTAGGACACACACAAACACACACACTTAAGGAGTAAAACTGACGTAAAGAGAAAGAAAATAATAATTGAAAGCAGAGGTAAAAAGGAAAGATGAACATACAGCTCTTTTACACTACACAGTACATTTTATGGAAACAAATCTCTCCCGTATTTTGCCGTTAGTGTGCTGAACTTGGTTAACCTGCTTGCCAGGATACCAAAGGTACCAAACATTGGCATATGAAAGGAAATAGATACAGTGCAAGCATTAACTGGTCATATGTAAGTAGCACAGAATCGTCACTCAGATGACTGCCATTTTGTAAAAACAAGGCTGCTGGGAAACTCCATATCAACTACAACCTTGAGCAGGTTAAAGGTGACACAACATGAATGAATTAATGGATAAATCACTTCTTACTTCATATAATGGCACACTATTTTTCCCCCTCATCATTTGACCCCATTTTCTCCCAATTTGCCAATATACCACACTCTAGCCAGTTCTCCTGTATTGTACACCAGCTACCATGTGTGGAGGATGAAGGCTAGCCCATGCTTCCTCCAAGCTATGTGCATATTTGCCACACTTGGAGTAAAGCACTAAAATGAGCTCACAGATCCCTACTATTGGATGGTTTCACTCTGATTGACAGAGAACTGAGTAATTCCATCCCTTCCTCCCTAAAAGTGCAGCCAATTTCACTCTCTTGGTCTCCCAACCTAGGGTTGGATAACTGTGGTATTGCTGGAATTCAAACTTGTGATCTCCTTATGCATTTTTTTTGGCATAGTATTTAGAATGATACTGTTTTGTTGTTTGGAACGGGGGCATGGTGGCTTAGTGGTTAGCACGTTTGCCTGGCACCTTTGGGGGTTGGGGTTTCGAATCCTGCCCCCGCCCTTTGTGTGCGGAGTTTGCATGTTCTCCCCGTGCTTTGGGAGTTTCCTCTGGGTACTCCAGTTTCCTCCCCCAGTCCAAAGGCTGACTGGCATTTTCAAGTTGTGTGATTTTTTTGCCCTGCAATGGGTTGGCATCCTGTCCAGGGTGTTCCCCGCCTTGTTCCCCGAGTTGCCCTTGATAGGCTCCAGGCTCCTCTGCAACCCTGTGTAGGATAAGCGGTACAGAAAATGGATGGATGGATGTTGTTTGGAACGTAGCTTAGTTATCTAGGAACATATCTCACAGCAATCTCATAACATTCCCACAGAGTTCGATGGAAATCCCAGAATATTCTGTTTGGTTGGGTTCGTGCATAAAGCCAAGTTACTGCTAGTGTTTACTATAAATACTAGCATTAAATAGGAAGTAATGTCCCCATCTCCAGAGAACTAAAACAGTATGTATCTCCTTTTTTGGGTACCACAGGAAGCGTTCACAGGCACAGAGAGTTCCAGGTTGGTGACTGCTGTGTACTGTACTGTGGTTGACTCTGAGGTGCTCCCTGGTAATTAAGAGAGACCTGGAAAGCTGAACCTGGAGCACTGGACTCACCACAGTTTATTTAACACCCTTCTCTCTCTCTCTCTCTCTTTCTCTCTTTCTCCCTCACCTCCCTTCTCCACTGCTTTGGTATTCCTGTTTCCATACCAACACTGCTCTCGGTTGCACGGTCAAACTCGGCTGTGTGGCAATCACGTTAAATCACTGTACACGACAGCACCGTGAAACACCCAATAAAACCGAACTCAATTGAACTGCCCTACCTACATTACCTAGCTAGCGACACTATCTGTATTCTGAACCAGCACTCTAGACTGTAGTATACTTACCGTTGGGAGCAAGCGGAGGAGCACAGTTCTGAATATTATTATCCTCAATAATTAGCTTTCCGTCTTTGTAGTGCTAGGTGGCGTGTGTGCGTTAAGTATGTGTGTGTTCGTTCCCACTGTGAGCCTAGTGAACTGACGAGCGCCACCGGCAGAGACAAAACCCTAATGAGAGATTGATTCATGGGGGAGCACACAAGCTCACAATACCCACCCATACATCCATATTCACGCACACGCACACACAGAGTAGGAGAGAGCAGCGAGTAAAACAAAGCTCAAATGCCCTTCCTTCGATAAGGACACTTTGCCTTATTATCAGTGGAGGAAGCGGCTCGGATGGCCTTGACCATGAACCTTTTATTGCTCACTTTCCTTTCCTTTCTTCCATACTGTGTCTGCAAGTGTGTGTGTGTGGGTGTGTGTGTGTGCGTGTGTGTGACGTGTTTTCCTGTTTACCGTTTCACTGGGTGGGTAATTTGTGCAGATGTCTGGCTTCCTTCTTCTCCTTCTCGCTCTCTATCTTTTTTTTCTCTTCCCCGTCTCCTCACTTGTTCTGCAAGAAGGGCGAATCACATTTACACTAAATCAGTCCGCTCCAGCTGCTGCCCCATATAATAACTTGCCCACCAGTTGTTGTTTTTTTTTCCTGTGCTGCTTTCTCTGGGGTTTGCGTTAATTTGGGCCCCTGCGGATCAAGAGCAGAGAGATGGTTCTGAATGTATTCATCTCTTTAGCAGAGAAGAGAAACGCATGGGGGGGGAAGAGAGGAACGATAGCCAAAAGACGGAAGACGCGTCGCAGGACAAAGGCTATACTGGACCAGAGGGCAGAGAGATACAGGATCCGCTCTGGCGTCTTGTACGTTACACCCGTGGTTGAAACCGAGAGAAATGAAGAGAACTAGAGGATGAAGACGAGGAGAGAGAAAGGGAGTGTGTCTGAAGGGCCAATTTGTGTGTTTAAGTGAGAAAGAGAAGGAACGAGAGAGAGAGAGAGAGGAAAGTCGGTCAGGCCCCCTCCTCAACAGTAAAAGAATGCAGGGAGGTGGAGGAATGTGGAATGGGTCTTTGGGGAGGTGGGGTATAGTCGAGATATAAACAGTGTGTGTGTGTTATAGTTTGTGGCTCGGTAGACTTTCAATGTAGCTGGTTGTATCACATTGCCTGTGTGTGTGTGTGTGTGTGCGTGTGTGAGTGTGTGTATGTATGTGTGTGTGAGTGCGTGTGTGTGCATGTGTGGAAGTGTGTGGGAGTGTGTGTGCGCGTGTGCGTGTGTGTGCATGTGTGAGCGTGTGTATGTATGTGTGTGTGCGAGTGTGTGTGCGTGTGTGTGCATGTGTGTGAGTGTGTGTGTGTGTGTGTGTGTGTGTAGGGTTGGATGTTATGGGTGTTGAGGCATGTTTTTATATCTAGTTGTCCCCACAAGGATAGGAATATCTGGCAAGTTTGGCCTAGTGAGGACATTTGGCTACTTCCCATGAGGTAAACTGCTTTTTTTGACAAAAATTGCAAGATTACTAAAAGAAAACTAAAAGACCAGTTTCCTGTTGGAAGGGTTAAAGGTCAGGGTTACATTTAGGTGTACGCATAATATTAATGACTTGCATTAATAATTATGTAAATAAAAGGTCCTCATAAGGATAGTAAGACAAACGTGTGTGTGTGTGTGTGTGTGTGTGTGTGTGTGTGTGTGTTTGCACTCCTTAGGTAGGCCACCTCTCAGGAACGCTCCCCTTCTCTGATGACAGGTTTGGGCTGATGACATGACATGGAAAAGTACTGGTCCCCACTTTTATCTCCACTGATCTAGGACAAATTTCCCCTGACATCAATCTAATCTAACTTAAACTAAACTAAACTTAAAATAAATAAATCAATAAAT
This sequence comes from Ictalurus punctatus, assembly GCF_001660625.3. Lineage (NCBI taxonomy): Eukaryota > Metazoa > Chordata > Actinopteri > Siluriformes > Ictaluridae > Ictalurus > Ictalurus punctatus. The sequence goes on along the minus strand of NC_030441.2, from coordinate 12,300,506 downwards.
ATTAATAAAGTTATGTTGAAAAATAAATTGAAATGGAAATAAAACATCTAAAATTTTGAATATATTATAATAATAATAATAATAATAATAATAATAATAATAATAATAATTATTATTATTATTATTATTATTATTATAGCACAACAACGAGGAATTCTCGAATCTGATTGGTCAGAAGTGTTGATAAATATTCTATAACGGCAGCTCTGACAATAGTTGCAGCTGTACTTCAAATCACAGTTTGACATTAATGCGTTTGTTTCTATAGTAACAACTCGTTTACCAAGACTTGTATGGTGGACACGCTCCATAATCTAATCAATTACATTCAATCAATAATAAATGGATTTAAAAAAACATGTTTTAATTAACAGAAGATAAAATGTGTAACCATTGAAATGGTGAAGTGTTCGGTAAGGAGATGTTTATTTACATTTATGGAAGGAGTCTCCAGTGTCAGTGCTTGGGGAAAGTTCCCAGTTTCTTGGTAACAAAACAACCTCTGTGTGTGTGTGTGTGTGTGTGTGTGTGTGTGTGTGTGTGTGTGTGTGTGTGTTTTATCATTATTAGCATGCAGTTTTCTAACCTCAGAGTAGATAATCAGGGGATGTTTGTAAGATGGTAAATTAACCTTGTAAGTAACACTCTCTGAACGAGCATTTTCCAGACGTTATCCTGAGAAAGTTCTCATGTTTTAAATGGAAACATTTTTACTTTTGCACCATGCGAACAAATCTGACCAAAAACACCGCAGCCCTTTGCGGCGTTTAAATATCACAGATTTGAGAAGTAGAGATGCATAAAAACCGTGCGAAACGAACGTTAGATCCGCGTCTGTTAACGGCCTCTTGCAGCGACTAAACATCATGTGTCTGAAATGAGCGGAGCTGATGTCGGATCAGGTTTCAGTACGTGAAGAGCACGATTCTATGAATGGTGAAAGCTGATCCGTAATCAGTCATGCGCTTGAAAGTCGGTCCTGCCTGATCTGTACTGCAGTGAAGGTAGCGCATGTAAAGATATATAGGCCTAGGTGTTGAGCCTTAGGCAAGGTTTAACCAGGGTGTTACTTGTGTGTGTGTGTGTGTGTGTGTGTGTGTGTGTGTGTGTGTGTGTACAAGCGGAATTTGGGGATTTGTGGGGATCGAAAGTGAGAGCGATTGATGGTGTGCACAGTGTCGGCCAGTCGATAGATTTCATACTCAGGAAATAAACAAGGCAATAATGGGAGAGACAGCAGGCACAGTGTGTGTGTGTGTGTGTGTCTGAGAGAGCGTTTGTGTCTGGGAGCATGTGTGCGCCCTTCCCCCACTCATCCACACTACTCTATGTGTGTGTTTGTGTGTGTGAGAGGGATATTTTTAGTGTGTGCTCTCAGTGTGAGAGGGTGTGCTGCTGGAACAGTGTTCTGGTGTATTTCGGGAACGAGCACCACAGCTAACCACTTAACTAGCTGGAGCTCACGTACGAAAACACACACACACACACACACACACACACACACACAAACACACGCACAAACACACGCACAAACAGCCGAGCGAGCGTTCCTAAAAAGAGCTGTAATATTCAACAGTCGGTCCATTTACCAGCTCAGTTTCGAACCTTGCTTTTACACCTCCGAGGTACATCTGAACAGCCATTTTGTTAGCAATTTTCAGTAAGCATGACACTTCACAGATGTTTAGAAGAAGGACCCAACACTAACCACTTTACGGGAATCGACATCGTGTCGCGTTGCATTACGGGATCGCTCCACCATTTTGGTTAGTTCTTTATGCTTCGAACATGTTCACGCACTCGTGAGAGGTTGGCGTTTTAGCGTTGTTTTTCAGAGTTCGTATGCTCGAAAGGGAAGGAGAAATACTCGTATCTTAGAAAACCCCAGACGGATGGCAAGCAACGGCATATGGATAAAATTTGCCTTACTGACAATCCATACGAGTATGTTACATCCTCTTACGTTTCATATCTAGCGTGTTGCTTGAGTGCGTATTCTGGTCATTTCTGTTCACTCGAAATCCATCTATAGTTTAACGAAAGAATGAAGATCTACTGTGATGAGTTGTTTAAACCTTTGTATGTAGCTAACATTACAGTTACACTTTTATTATTATTATTATTATTATTAATGGTTGCGCTACTGTGTTACACATATGTGCATATATTTAAGCATTAAATAAGCATATTATCTCTGAAACTCCCATAAAGCTTCCTGAGTTACAGGATATTGGTAAAAATGACTGTTAGAGATGTTCTTGAGCAACAGCGATCATGTGTTGCATTGTGGGAGGTTATAATATAACAGTAGTCTCCACCATAATGACACGAACGTTCAGTTTATATGAAAACTAGCTATGATGACTGACGAACCGTGCCAGCTAACACACTACAGTTGATATATTACAAAAGGTTTAAACTTCAAAACGAAAACCATGTGAAGATATTTTCAGATATCAGAAGTAAAGATAGCAGCATCCTGACGATCATCTATATACTATCTAGACTTCTTGTTACGTTTTATTTTGATGCCATGTCAGTTTCTGAACTGATTAGCTTGTGCTCTAGCAAGAAAAAGTCTCTGAGGTGTTGTGTGGTAAATAACTAGCATGGTTCATATACCACTGCTTTGTAAAGTAGTCATTGTGTCTCATATCCAGTCTGCCCTCTATGAAACCTATATGCAAACCTATATTACAATAAAAAACACACTGTAATCTACAAAACTGGCCACACGTTATTGTAAGAGGCGACTTCTACCTATCCAAATGACACACTGCGCACTTTTCCAGCTCAAGGCCACAGGAAGCTTGTAAGCATTAACCCCTGACCTCATTTCCCTGGCTATGCTCAGGATGGTTAATTATGCGGGCCTGGTCAAGCTCTGCATGTGTGTGTGTTTGTGTGTGCGTGCTTGAGAGAGAGAGAGAGAGAGAGAGAGAGAGTGCGTGAGTGAGTGAGTGAGAGGGCACAGGCAGACAATCAACTCCTTTGCAAGCTCTAAATAAGCACTAAATCACAATCATGTCAGTGCAGTCCATAAACAAGGTTGCGCCAGGTCACTCGAGCTCTTACGTACATTTACAGCGGTCTCCTGGCCCTTCACCTCCAGCCACGCTGCCATCCCTAGCACTCATTGGCTGACCTGTCTCCATGGCGATGCTAGCCCCACCATCCAGTAGCCACACAAGCAGCTCCCTGCCGCTCTGTTTACATCTCATTTGCATATGGAAATCGTGTCGCCTCATGTCACTGTCACAACAACGAGTTGGACTGTGAGTGCATCGCCAGCACTTACGCATACAAACACCCCCACACACACACCTATACACTTCTCATATTCACTGGTTTTGACATGTGTCGTCAAGGCGTCATTATTGTTTTATTATGTGCTGAAAGATAAGGCTCAACCATCCACACTGTCTTTTCTGTAAACATTATAGTCATTAGGAGATGTGCCGAAATACCCCATTATTAGTAATAACATTACCGATTACTTGATAGTAAATCATAGGATGTGTTTTCTGCCTGCTTAGTGATGATTGTGTCTCCTGGACAATAGTAATTAGTAACTGCAATGGACTAATAAAGATTGTAAGCTGTCATATTATGTGTGATTTATCTAATTTCTGGGCGCACGGTGGCTTAGTGGTTAGCATGTTCGCCTCACACGTCCGGGGTTCGATTCCCGCCAGGGCCATGTGTGTGCGGGGTTTGCATGTTCTCCCCGTGCTGCGGGGGTTTCCTCCCCCAGTCCAAAGACATGCTAGGCTGATTGGCGTGTCCAAAGTGTCCATAGCGTATGAATGGGTGTGTGAGTGTGTATGTGATTGTGCCCTGTGATGGACTGGCACCCTGTCCAGGGTGTACCCCGCCTTGTGCCCGATGCTCCCTGGGAATGGCTCCAGGTTCCCCCGCGACTCTGAAGAAGGAGTAAGCGGTAGAAGATGGATGGATGGATGGATCTGTTTTCCTAAAAATGTACACAACGTACACCTAAATAAGATAAACACGCCACTACAAGAGATTTTTAGTTATTTCATTTAGCATTTCAATGATTTTGTCAGAAAAATGACTTATTTATGTAACTTACAGACTTATGGAATTCTACATGGGAAAGATATAAAGTCATAAGGAGTGAGAGAGAGAGAGGGGGGGGGGGGGGGGTGTCATGGCTATCAGTATTTTGTACTTTGATACTAAAGAGTCAGCTCCACACACTGCAACTGAAGCCACTAATGACATTTCAGCCCCCTCATCACAGTTCCTGCATAGCATGTGTGTGTGTGTGTGTGTGTGTGTGTGTGTGTGTGTGTGTGTGTGTGTGTGTGTGTGTGTACTCATAGCTGTGTCTTTGTTTAATCATGTAGGTGTGTGTGTGTATGTGAGAGAGAGAGAGACAGAAAGACAGAGTGTATGAGGGGGAGGAAAGACATACACCACGTCAATACTGGTGTGCATAGCTGAAGAGGGTTTGGAGAAAGGTATTGATTTCCTAATTACCCCCCCCCCCCCCCTCCCCCCCAACACACACACCCTTTTCTTAAAAGCCAAGTGTAGCTAGTCGCTCTATAAAGGTTGTGGGAGAGGAGGGAGAAAATAAACCTCATTGATATTCAAAAGCTTCTTTATCAGGGGACAGAGTGCTGGCACAAAGTCGAGAGAGAGAAAGAAAGAGAGACAGAGAGAGAGAGAGAGAAAGAGAGAGAGAGAGAAAGAGAGAGAGGCCAAGTGTGTGCATGTGTGGTTTTAAGTGGGACCTTGTGTCAGTGGAGATGGAGGAGACGGGTTGGGGGGGGACGGGACTATGAGAGCATGTGTCTATTCGCTGTGCATTTACTATGTTAGCGCGAGCCTATGTGTAAATGTGTGTGTGTTAGCAAGTTTCTTGGCGGTGCTGTGGCTTCTGGCTGTGCTCCAAGCGGGTCGTGGGGCCCAGCAGAGAGCAGACTCTTTCAGTGAAATGGGGAGGAGCTCTTTATTTTCCTTAGTCCCCCTCCCTCTCTCTTTTCTACCTGCCCCTTTTCTACAGGATCCCTTGCTAGTTGGTCAGTCTCTAAAACTGAAACACTTCAGCCAAGCACTTCCCTTGCTTTTTTTCACTGAGCATGCAGTATATTTCCTTCCGCCTTTTATTTTTTCACAGTTCACCCTGATACGCTTTCTATTTTCTGATTTGCCGGTACTGGCACAGAGCGCGGAACGTTCGACTGGATCTTTTAGACTACTGTTGATAAAAGTTGCCATTACAGTCTGATCATCACAGTTTGTTCTCTGTTTATGCTACGTGGTAGTTGAATTGGGGGGAGAAACTTTTAGAGGATGTGGGTTTAAATAACTGACAAGCTAAGGATATAGATTAATTTAACTCCAAAGCCCCAAACTCATTCACATAGTGAAGAAAGCTGTAACAGGTGTCAAATATCTAACTACATGGAGTGGACAAATATCCAAAGCCCACATAATTGGCTAGTAGCTGGAAAGTGAATGTAACAGTCTAATTAAAATGTTAAGACAATCCACTGAGATTATGCACCCAGTTCTGGGCATCATTTACTGGACATGATATCTGTTTCTTTTATGTGTAAGGACAGTCAGTCTTAAGGGTACTTATAGTAGATGCCTTAAATGATATAACAGCACTCATCCAAAGGACATGGAAAGAGGATTATTTTTGTCACCCTCTTGCATGCCTCTTAGATCAAGCTCTGATGTCACTCCAATGTGCCACATCCTGTGCAGTTGCCTCAGCTGGCACGATAACCCAGTGATAGACTGGCAAGGATGCTCACTGGGAGATCTTGAGGTTCTGAGAAAGTAACAGGGTTTGAACAGGGTTTGAACATCCCACAGGGCACTTTGCCTGGAGGATGCCGGCCACCCAATGTTAGTGACCAGGTACAGAAGGGATTAGTTAGAGAAACCAACTAAAGAGGCTAAGGGGAAATTGCTACCAGCATCATGCTTCACTGTGGAGATGGTGTTCTCAGGGTGAGGAAGAGTATTGGACTTCTGCCCAGCATAGCACTCTTGTACCGGAAAGTTCATTTTTGGTCTCATCAGACCAGAGAAGCTTTTCTACCTGTTTTGTGAGTCTATGACATTTTTGCATTTGGCAAACTCCAAACACGATTTCATATAGCTCATCACTCTTCCATACAGCCTAGCTTCTTGGAGTGTCCGGGTTATGGTTGTCCTGTGGACAGCTTCTACCGGACATTTATCTTTTACTGGACAGGATATCTGTTTATTTTATGTATAAGGATAGATAGTCGGAAGCTTTTCGATAACGGAGAATTTAAAAGATATCACATAATCACACTAATACCAAAGAGATTGAGGGGTATTAGAATGGGCACTATTTTTTGTCATACCCTCATCTTAAACTGATCACTGATGTCACTCCAATGTGCTGCTTCCTGCATGGGTTAGCTCAGCTGGCATGATGACCCATTGATAGTCTGGCAGTAATGCTGACTGGAAGGTTTTCAGGTTTAGCTTGTAGCTCGATTGAAAGCACTCTTACATGCTGATCTAAGAACTCTGGGCCCAACAGTCACATTGAATTGAATCTTGTTCTTGTTCTTGTTCTTGTTCCGTTCATTACTTTCTCATTGACACAAACCTCTGTTGTTTCTATGACAACACAATTGTAAAATCTATTTAAAACACCCAAGACTCTTAAACAGAACAGAAACAGACATGTTTGGGGAGTCTTCCAGATGCCATTGTGTGCACAGGTGTGAGTCCAAAGACAAGACGAAGGCGCCGGCACAGGCACCAAAATCGCATTTCGACAAACCTACTATGTCCACCACTAATTAGGAGCATATTGGAGCATCAAGGCCTCAGTTATTGAGCCATATGATCAATTCAGTGAACACTTACATTCAGCGCCGTGACATTCAGCACTTCGAAATGTAATTGAGAGTCGTGCGATATTCGTTCCGCTACGGGGCTTCAAATTAGATTCCCTACAGTCCTACAGTCTTGGAAAGAAATCACTCCAGTGGATTCTTGGCTCAAGGCAGGCATATGTCTATAATTTCTATATCAATGTAACCTACAGTGTTATGTCCAGCGCTCTCTTCCTTCTGTCTCTTGTTGGTAATAGCTGGTACTAAGCTATGCCAAGCATGTGACCTGATTAAAGCAGTGGAACAAAATGAAATTAAGTGTGGAACAACGTGATTACATGTTAAATTTGCGAATGTGAGGGAACGTAATGTATGTTAAAGACAGGGCTTTTTCGTCAACTGCTGTCTTCGACTCGTGCCTAATAGAAACAATTCTGAATACTGCTTCCTTGAGAATGATTATGCGGTAAATCCTCATCGATCCTGTGAAATTCAGTAGTTACTAGTTAGTGGTCAGTTGTCTCACAAAATTATCAGAGTCACTGCGTTGTTGTTTGTTCACATCATATTCTTTCTGTATGTTTTTGTTGGCTATGCATTGTGAAATATCTGGATTTTAATGAATGAATGTGTCCAGAAATCCCCCCTGGGGTGTTCACCACACACCACAATAACCTCAAAACATAAAAAAACAACAACAACAACAAAAAAAACACAGTTCTTTCAGTGTTTTGAATTGTTTTTCAGGGTTCTTTGTGGTTTTAAAAAAAACCCCACAAGGATAACTTTAGAGTTCTTAAAAATGCAATAATGTCGGTGCTTAAGGCAGAATAGTGAAATTGGTGAAAGGTTCAAGATTATGGTACATTGAAGCAATAAGAGTAAATATGAAAATCATGATGTTTTATTGCTCATTTTAACATTCATCAATCCACCAAGTAATGACTGTGCCCGTGTTATATTATATTATTGGGTTTTAAAGAAGCCTTTAGTTTGATGTAGCATCACTTATTGGTGGCTCTTTGAAGAACATTTTATGGAAGAGTCTCAAAAGTAACCCATCAAAAAATTTCCTAATCCAGTTTTCTAATCTTCAAATGTCCAGTTTCGGTGAACCTGTGCCCCACTGTAGCCTCAATTTCCCGTCCTTGGCTGACAGGAGTGGAACCCGATGTGGGCTTCTGCTGTTGTAGCGCATCTGCCTCAAGGTTCTGCGTGTTGTGCAGTCTGGGATACTTTTCTGCTCATCACAGATGCAAAGAGTGGATATTCATGTCATCTTATCTTCCTGTCAGTTCAAACCAGTCTGGTTATTCTCCCTCTGTCCTCTCTCATCAGCAAGGTGTTTCCACCCACAGAACTGCTGCTCACTGGATTCATATTTTTTGGGCACCATTGTGAGTTAACTTTAGAGACTGTTTTGCATGAAGGAGATCAGCAGTTTCTGAAATATTCCAGGCCGTCTGGCACCAACAACCCTGCCATTGTCAAAGTCACGGAGATCATATTTTTTCCCCTGTTCTGATGTTTGATGTGAGCATTACCTGAAGTTCTTTACTTGTATTTGCATGATTTCGTAGATGATTTCATGCATAATATATTTCCTAGACTGTGCTTGGTGTATGGCTCAGAAATTGGAAAAAAATAAAAATAAATCAATCGGTTTTCTGCAAGCGTTTCCTTTCTTGTGCTCAAAACAAAATATAATGTTTCCAAACCAGGTAGAATAAGATGAAAAATGGTTACTATCATTCCTTTTACACAGCCTGTATGAATGCATTTTATTATAAAATAATTAGATTAGATCATATTTAATATTAGACATGGCAGCTTTGTTTGTATGTATAATGTCCACACACACACACACACTGGAATTTTACTGTTTATACTCCAATATATAGCTATGAAATATGCCAAAAATTGTTCCACATTGCCAGTAGACTGCATAGACATGCTAGCTGGCTAACTGCCCATCCCTAGTCTCATCCCTTGTCTAATCCATACTTTAACATAATGAGGTTTTATGTTGGGAAAATGTTTAGAGTAAGTGTAAATGACCTTGATTCTTAATCCATAAACCTGAAGCCATAACATTATAGCCTGTGCTGCGAAATGATACACTGCATGAAATCACGTGAGACGTGATGCTAATCCAAAAATGACATCAATAATAATAATAGTCAGCTAAAACAAACAAACAAACAAACAAACAAAAAACTTGATTAGTTTTTTAACTAATCGAAAATAAACTTTAGTTCTTATTAAAGATGATTTAAGTTCTTTGTCCCAGTTAGTTTCTGGTTTTTCGAAGTTTTATTGTTATATATAGCAGGCATGCGTTGAGATCATTCATAAAGTTCAAATGAACTTTTCTCGCATCCTGTTCTAGATTACTTTTATAGTTGATTATGGAGCATTTTTTAATCAAGTCCATGCACCATAATCTGTTGAACATGACATTCATATAAATATATGTTGGTGTCACTTTGATGCACGTTAAAAAAAGGCTAGGCTTTATTCATGTCTGCCTTTGTGTCTTGGGCACTAAAAGATAGATGACAGAAGGGACACCTGCATCTTTAATGTGGTATAAAGGTGGCATGCAGGTGGATGTCATGCCAAGAATCCACCACCATAGCTAAAGAAAAACACCCCCCCCCCCCCCACCCCCAACCCCCAGGTTCAATGTCTGACATCTGCAAACCCCCCTTGGAACAACACCATGGTGGTCTGGTCCTAAACTACTACTGAAGGACTTCTACATCCCTTTCTCTAGGGTGTAGGGTGTAAGATAATATCTTGTGTCTCAGGAACAGGGCTCGGAGGTTAGTGAGGACGTGTTGGAATGCTACACACTGCTTAGTGTTTCTGCCACAAGTCCACTGACTATTAGTTAATCTTGGAGAAGAAGACAAACCTGAGCATCATAGGTCTGGAATAGTGTTTGTGTATCATTTATGTAGAGATGTCGTGCTGTGTGTGTGTGTGTGTGTGAACGTATGTTTTGAGTGGGGTCTGTGCATATCGTATTCACGGCTATGTAGATGTTGTGTTATGTTTTTATGGTACGCTCGGGACAGCGTTTAGTATCCGGTGTCTTTAGTAATGTTCCTGAAACCTTCTTTGAAAGAGAGCACTCAGTATTTATTCAACTGTGTTTGTGTGTGGACGAGAGAGAGAGAGAGAGAGAGAGAGAGAGAGAGAAATGCTTTCTATTACAATGACAGAGTGTCCAGTAGAGTGGAGCGAAGCAGAAAGAGTCAGAGTGAGAGTGAGAGGAAAGATGGATGGAACAACTGAGCTGTGTGCCCTGCCAAAATTGTAGGAAATTAATTAAAAGGAAGAGTGCGGTCCAGGCAGAGAGTTTTGTTTTGCTGTGACATTTGTGCCGAGTCGAAAGATTTTGTGTCCCGTTCAGGCATATACAACTACACCAAGAAAAAAGAATGTCCCACAACCTAAAACTGTATCCAAGAGCTGAAAACACTCTTTAAAATGTTCCCTTATTGGGAGAGGTGTTACACAAGACAGCTAGAAACCCCTCGCTCACACGTGGTTCACTTCTGCCCAAATAAATATTTAATACGTTCTATTCCGAGCCAACCACAATTCACACACTCAGGTTAAGTGAATGTATGATTTAATTTTGTAAACAGCAATTATACAGTAATTCGTATTGATTCCTTTTTTTTTTTTTTTTGTGTGTGTGTGTGTGTGTGTGTGTGTGTGTGTGTGTGTGTGTTTAATTCATAGCTTTGATGCGCTGAATAAATTATGGGGCCTGGTTAAATTGATTGTTATTAGGAGGCTTGCTGATGACAAGCTAATTGATATCTTTTCAATTCATCAGTGCATTTCATTCAGCGGACGAGTTTGTAATTGATATTTGACCCCAGTAGGCAGGGAGAGTATCCGAGCACTTAACGGCAAAGTAGTGAGGAGGGGTGCACTGAAAAGAGGGAGGTTATAGAACCGTACTGGTTAGACTGGATGACTCTGGATGAGATTTTTTAAAATCGTTTATATTGTATTTATAATCATATTCATGCATGGGTACTGCAGAACTGCAGTTTTTCCTCATTTTTCCAGTGATAAGCTTTCTAATGTGATAATAGCAGTGTAATGCTAACTTGCACGAATGCAGTTAATTTCCTGTCAAAATCTTCATATTCAACTATGAACCTGTATTTACAATAAGAATGGGAATCAATGAAATTGAATAGAGTTTTAATGATCGATTCTGATTGGCTGGAAGCTGTGCGTTCAAAGCGTATAATGCAGAGGAAGTTCCGGTCAGTTTAATCACCGTTTTAAATTAATGCGCTGCCTATGAGCAACTGTAATCATAGTAACATACCGTTACAGCTGCATACAGTAGTTAAGCTCAGAGCTTAATTATTAGTAGAGACACCGGTAATTCACATCTCTCTCTCTCTCATAACTATTTAATTCATTCAAATAAATATCATCTTATCGCACTATTTTTTCTCCGTGTATGATTTAGAGCAGAAAGAATACTAGATCTAACGACCCGTGAATAAAGTGAACCGTTATTTTTTAGCTTTTCGGTCAGATTTTGCACTGCAAACATCAATGACAGCTTAAAGTTGTCAGTGCTGGCACGTGAGCACACTGTAAAACCGGATAAGTTCATTTAACTCAAAATAACGTAAGGAAACTAATTACCTCAAATTTTTTTGTGATAATAAACTTAAATATAACAAGTTTGAGTTAAATTTGTGTTATATTTAAGTGTATTTGGCTTAAAGATATTGATTTATCAACTTAAACATTTTGGAGGTAATTAGTTTCCTCAAATCTTTTCATTTAAATTATTTTTAAATGAACTGATCCGGTTTTACAGTGCATGGTGTAAGCGGGATAAACCATGGTGAGGTGTGCATTACACGATCTCAATGCACTCCACAGAGCCAACCACCTTTACCTCCACGTCGTGCATTAAAATTGTGTAATGCACAAGTGGATTATAACTTACATAGATTATAATAGATTATAAAAGAAAGTATAAAGTTGTAGATTATAATTTATTTCTCATCGAAAGAAGTCCTCCTCGGTCATGGCACAACAAGCTAACCATTTGACGAATTTACAAAGCACTATGCCAGGAATGTAGACACAAACAAGCAGCGATGCCAAGAAGAGAGTATAAAACAAGTACGAGGGTGGGACAAACAATAGCGATCAGATCATAAGCACACCTCAGTCTGGCTTTACACACTTCGACATGAGCTGGAGAGCCATAACATATGTGATTGAATAACAATTCAATCGAGTGCAGGACAGTCGCTAACGTCTGCTTGAAAAGTCGCTATTTCTGCCTCGCCCCCAGTGTTCCTGGCAAAGATATATTTATGTATTCTCTTAGACAAAAAGGGTTATTTCAGGGTTCTTTGAATGGTTAATGGACATTTTATGAATGAGTAATGGACATTTATACATCAACCTTCCTTTTGTAGCAATTACCTAAATAATACTTTAAAAAAAAAAAAACAAAAAAAAGATAAGGGCATTACCTGACCCTCCATCTTTCAACTTGTTCTACCTCATTGGGCTGTGGAATGTAGAAAGAAACAGGACCTGTGTCCTAGAGTGCTAAGCTGTACATCTGCTCTAGATCTAAGAATTTATTTATTGATCCAAGTTCAGTTTCCTGAACCAACGGGCACAAAAACCATAGTCTCTTATCTTCAGTAAAAAGCAACATTGTGACCCAGAGCAACGCGCTCATAGACAGACAGGATTTCGCTTGAAATAATTTCCCCAGAAAGCCATATTCAGCGAAGACGTACGGTACAAACATCCGAGACCATTTTAAGGCAAAGTGGTAATGGCTCCGTTTTCTGATCTTCACTGATGGAGTCACAATGCTGAGCATCAACAAGTGTTTTCATTCCTTTCAACAGGGGAGCATTTTTTTATTTGTATTAGATGTAAGGAGGGGGGGGGGGGGGGGGGGGGGGTAAATGGATGGCCTATATCAATTTCTGTGGGATTTTGCGTTGGTAAAAGCAGTGAGAGCAATTGCATGAAAACGTCTTGGGGAATAGTGTATACCCTCAGATGGAGGAAGAGAGATGCTGAGGTTGTAGCCGTTTATAGCTTTTTCTCTCCTGTCTGCTCTCCCTTTCTGTCTCTTGGGTGGATGTAGTGGTAGGGTTCATGTTCAGGATTCAATTGCAAACAAATGCAGTTAATCCCAGGAGCTCCCCACATCCTGCACGTTTACTATTCCACAAAATGAACAGCAGACATTGTCACCTCCGCGCACGCACATCTGCACACCCTCACACACAAACATGCAGACCATTCGGGTAACATTTTATCGTTTGCAAAATAAGAACAAATGTGTTCCCTTTTTCCTTGCTCCCTTGTATGTGCTATTTCCAGCTAGCGATATCTTGTTGTTTTAAATAAGTAAACACCTTGCCTCTGTTGTGTTTTGCTCCGTATTGTTTTTTTATTTATGGGATTTCTGACTCTGGTTTGTTTAGCTTCTTGTAAAGTGTTTTCTTATAAAATCATCTCTGAGGAATAGGATAATGCTAGGACTATGTGTTGCAATATGCAGCGATGTAAAATAGATCAAACGCAACTGTTGTTTTCCGATTATTGATTTTCATTTTATAACCAGTGAAGGCTGTAATTTCAACCCAACAATTCCAAGCAGTCCTTCAGTTAAAGCATGTGAATGCTTGTTGTGAGTTGGCCAGTGAGTCTCCATTCAGATAGAAACTGAAGAAGCAACTAACCAATAGCAAGTGATCCCATAGGTGGTTAGGTGAGGTTAAAGGTCAGGAGAGCAAGACCAGATGTTAGATGGAACATCTGTCCTGAACAATCTGCGGACACCTCAGCTGTAGCAAGGACACGCTCACAGTCGTGCAAGCCAATCTTCTAGCTATCACTAGAGTCTGGAAGTAGTGCAGCGAACAACTGCCTACTCTCACAGGAAGGCTCAGGTGACCTACACTGCAAACAACAAATTACCGATCACTGTTGTTCTGTGTCGTATAGACGGGAACATTGTGTGACCGTAGTCTTATAAGGTTCTTTCTTCCATTCATTTTATTTTTCATTTTATCATTATTCCATTCATTTTATTCCATTCATCCCAGTTAGAACCTTATACTATACTAATACCCAGCCAGTCAATTTCAGGAAACCACTCTTCCTGGTCAGGGTCACGATAGATCTGGCCAAACCAGCACAACTTAATATAGATAGTTGGTGAAAGTAGTAGCTAAGTTGCATGATGGGCTGCATGACTGAGGTCTGTTTTTGTGACTGATCTAACCTGCAATACTAGGACATTAGAAACGTTAACAAAATGATCAGTCAACACTTCTTCTTTAACTTTAGAGAATACCTACCAGATGTTTGCTGGATAGCTTACTTGTAAGACATCCCCATAACTCCATTTTGCCTGTACTTCTGGCTTTCTTTTGTATTTCTCCCAAAGTCCTCCTGGCTCGTTGTGCGATGTAAATGGTTCGACAAAGCTCAAATAAACACAAATGAGTGCGACTGCAGCACTGCATTTAGTCCATCAGGAATCACGAAGGAGAAGACTTAATTCGCTACCAGCCGTGAGAAGATACGGTGGGAAATTGTGCAGCAGACTCATGGCATGAACGACGACGCTGGAAAGTTTTGTGCTGGACACTTTGTTTTGGTTCAAACCAAACAAACCTCAAAATTAAGGTGGGGGAGGGGAGAAGTCTGAGGACAGTTTGCAGAGTGTTTACTGCGGCACTACTGCTTTTGTCAGCTTTCATGCTTTCAAACAAAGATATGACAAAATGAGAGAAATTTAAGTGAGTTTCAGAAAGATCAAACATTTTAGGATAGCTGAGATGAAACATGGTCTAGGATTGCTTGTGATGTGAAACTTTTTTTTTTTTTTTTTTTAAATATATCTGTCTAAGAAAAGTGTACTCTTCAATTTCAAATTCAAAAGTTTGTTTCCCACTGAACAGACAAAAACTATTTCAATGAGTCTAATAGTTATGGCCAATAGTTGTATTTACCGGGACTAGAGACACACTGAAGGGTTTAGGAAGTTTATAATACACTATAGTCCTTGTATCTATTAAATAAATAAATAAATAAATAAAAAAACATCCTTGGTCAGGAGTCTGATAGAATGCAATTAGCTCTGGTTGGTACGTGTATGTGTATAAGGATCAAAGCAACTTGAGCTAATCACACACATCTGGGAGTTCATGTGTATGAAAGGGCAGTTAGTGTCTCCTGAAAGCATGTTCAGCTACCCTGTGAGTAGCATCTTGAAAAGAAGGCGGTGCCTTCATTTGTCTCAGAGGAAGCACATTGCTATTGTCATGCAGTAGGAGCAAAATTAAATAACGAAGCAAGAACTGGAACAGACTGGGAATTGGCTATGACTAAATAGGGATACAAACTGAATAAGAAAGAAAATATTACTAGACTTTTCACATTAAAAAACAACAACAAACATTTAATTTCCACCCTATCAATATACACCCAAACTGAAGGAAGAAAACTTTTTTTATTAAAAGCTTGTGCTCACTGTAGGATCACAGTCCCATGCCTGCATTTGGGTTTTTATTATGCGTATTCATCGGATCTTTTTCATTAAATAATTACCTAGGAGACTGAATGAATGAATTAATTGACACAAGGCATTTCATGAATATATTTCAAATCATTTCAGATTCATGTGTAATAAAAAGAGAAAGGGTTGCACGTTTAAAAAAAAAAAAAAAAAAAGGCAGTGGTATCACAGGTACTGGTTTATTTTGGTGAGAAAGACGATCAATAATTACCTCGTTTACGTTTCATTAGCACTTTTTTAGTCACTATCAGTCCTGTCTAGATGCACAGACCTGCCTGCTTCGCTGAGGCAAAAAATACAGGACATATATTAGTACATTAGATGTAAATGAATGAGGACATAAGGCATAAGTTTAGAGAAATATCGATATCATGTATCGATTTATGAGTGTAGCAGTGACCCAGAATCGCAGAGACGTATAGTGTGGACTGAACCATCAAGGAGGAGTATAGGGGGGAGCGTCAGGCAGACTTTCCTGCTTAAATAAAGCCAAGCTAGTGCTGTGAGCTGTTTCATTATTGTTTTTATAGTAAGGATCTCACAGGTAGGCTGTGTATCAGTAATCTGTGTGCTTCTGAGTAGGTTATAAACATTGCATTTCCGGTGCAGACGTGATAACATGGTGTCTCTGTACAGCGTCCACGCTGTGAAAAAAAACAAAAACAAAACAAAACCCATGGCAGGGTTTTCATCTCGAGGTGTTAACGTAAGATAACACAACACAACACAACATAAGAGTCCAGGGTGGTAAAGAACCGAGGAACTGCTTCTGGGGCGGTAGGAATATGGTTGGAGGAGAGAGTGCTTGTGTTTTTCGGCTCAAATTGCGCAAGAAGATCGCACACATCGAGCCGTTCTTCTTCAAGACACACACACACACACACACACACACACACACACACACACACACACTATATATATATATATATATATATATATATATATATATATCCTATGCATGTTGCTACCATCAGTTCACAAGCATCCTGCTGCAGAATAACAAACACTGATCAGCTGTGTGTGTTTTTAATGTAACAGTGTAGCAGTCTGCTGCCATATTATTTGATACGCTGCTATTTCTGACACCGCAGGCTTGATATTATGTGTCTGTGGAGCGAGTGTGTTCACACACACGGGTTTAAAGGGGAAAAAATCGCGATCGTTTAAAAGCTTTGTATTTCATGATCGCCGCCATTTCCACTCACTCACTCACTCACTCTCTCTCTCTCTCTCTCTCTCTCTCTCTCACACACACACACACACAGACAAATATCCAGGCTGAGGTTGTAGCTGGGTTTTTTGTGCTCTCTCTCGCCTGGGTTCAGTAGGAGCCTGCTGTTCAGCAGCACCCCTCCCCCAGCCTTTGGCGAAACAGGAACAACTTCTTTGAGAGCGAAAGAGAGAGAGAGAGAGAGAGAGAGAAGTGCACAAGTTTTTGGAGTCTTGGAGCAGATATGTAGCCTCCACTTGGTTTTCCATTTGGGAGCTAAGATTCTTCTGGATTTATTATTATTATTATTATTATATTTTGCAGCTGCTCTTTGTTTGTCTTTTCTGTGTGTGTTTTTTTTTTGGTGGAAAAATGGTCGACTTACCTCGAGGATTATAATTGTCGGTGGAGAGGGGGAGCTCTCTCTCTCTCTATCGGTTGTGGAATACTTTTACCTTTTTCTGTGCAGAGAGTGGAATTAGCAGAGAAGTGACTAATCGACTAACCACCACTAATCCCTCCTTTTTTAATGGCACCTGAGGAATGGAAAGACTTTTGCCTGGAGTAGCTCTGTGTACGAGTGTCTGTTTCGATAGGATATGATGCATGGTAAGACTCGGTTTTGCTTTCGATCCCTTTTTGTTTGTTTGTTTGTTTGTTTGTTGTTGACCCGTCCTGTAACTTTCTCCTCCACCGGGCCGGTAGTCATCACGCTTGGCGTCGCTCCCATTCAACTCGGCGGCCATGCATTTAGAAATCTTAAAAGACTGAAACGACCAGATTTCCAACATTGTGAACATCCCAGACCGGAAGATATAAGTATCACAACTTTGCTATGTGTTTGCTAGTTAAACCGTGTACAGTACAGGCCTTTAGGTTGTTGTTGTGTTTTTTTCCCCCTTTCCGTTTGTTTCCTCCCCTTTTCAGAGTTTAGTTCAAGTCGCGTTTGCAAATGGGTCGAGATGTTAACGCTGTTTTCGCTTCTTTAAACCACTTTAGTTGAAACAAATGAAAGGTCTCCGTATTGATCATCCTCAGTGAAATAATGTGAAGTAACTCGTTTGTTTAGTAAACGTACCTTTTTGTTCGTATTAAACCGACTCACTTCGCTCATTTCCCCCCCTCAAGTCTTTTTGTCCCGTTTGGAGAATCCCATCAGGTCTGAGGAGGAAGTCCGAGGCCGTCTCTGGACTTGGTTACCGCTCTTCGTTGTAAAGTTGGTCGCTAAAATAGCCCACAACAACAAGTTTTATACACTTGGTACCAAGCTAGAACATTTTTTGACGACTTTCCTCCCCAACTTACCTGTGTTGCTTTAAGAGGAAAACCTACGTTTGAACATTGCCTTAGCTTAGCCTACTAAACAAACGATGTTTTGTTGCGCGTGGCCCCTCGTCTCGAGACTGTTGGCATGCTATTGCTAACTTAACTGTTCACAAGATATATTTACACATCGTTTATAAGATATACTTAAACTTATACGTCGTTTATTGTCTGGACTGTAATGTGATAGATAACACATCAGTATACGTTTCAGAGGTTTTTTTTTCTGTCTTATTTCAAATAATGCTACTTTTAATAAACTGAGCCTGTGTGTTCCTTACTTCCCCGCTGAAAACAAACAAACAAACAATATAAACCCTCACAGAATTTGTAATGGAAACTGTAATGGTCCTTGTGGGTCTGTACTGGTAATTTGTTGCCTTGTATTAGTGGCATGTCTATTGACTACCAGTAAGGGCCGGTAATGGTTTTAGTGGTATGTAATGGTATTTGTACTGGACACCATTAGAATGTCTGTGATGGTTTCTGTCCTCCCCCCTTCCCAGCAGGGTTATGTGTTACTAGTTTTCATTTGGTAAAGAAACCACACGTTTGTGGGGTTTATTCTTCCAAATTCAACCCATTTACAAGGGCCTAGTTTGAATACATCACCTCTGACTCTGTTCCTATGCAAATTGCAGGCCAGTGTGGCTGCAACCTCTGGCCATCATGGTGGTTTGGTCTCTGAAACAAGAGCAAGCTGTTAATACCTTTCCTGTGAGGATAAAAGTCACCTCTCGTTTAGTATTTAGGTTTTTCCTTCTAACCTCAGCAAAGATTGTGCGATTCTTTATTATGCCACAAGAACAGCAAATTTTACACAGGAAGACAGAATAATTAGTCATTTTACCCAATAAATTTTATTATAACACAGAGGTTTGGTTTACTGAAGTAATTATCATATTGGTATTAGAGTAACTGTCTTTGTGTGTGTGTGTGTAAAATGGCAGCTACAATATATGGTAGCTTCAGACTTGCACGAAAGTTCGTAATTGCATTTTGGTCCACCGCATCAGAATGAAACTATGCTTAAAAGAGAAAATTACCTCAAATATTTGCCTGTTTATCTTTATCGTTAAAGCGATCTTCACAGGCATCCAAGATTTTTTATTTTATTTTAAAATGTAATACTCTGTTCACTTTTTTTCCTTATTTGAACATCTTTCCCCACATGTTGCTCTATTTTGGTTATAGTTTCCTACATTACCCACAATGCCGTTTGACTGCTGGCTAAAGAGAGCAATGCAGCAGCGCTTTAGCACTTTAGTCTGTCCAACTCTGCCAAAACAGATCAGATTCAAAAGATTTAGGTTTCAAGCTAATAACATGACCATTGTACTTGTACCCGTTGTCTCGTAGATCCATAAGCAGTTTAGTCGAGTCTCTTCTCCGACTCTTCGCAACTGCACTGTATAGCTGCATTGCATTTGAGTCCAGATTTTACTTTCTCCACTGTTGCTACAATGGATTTCTCATTGATATGATACTGAACATTGCTGGAAAACTGTGACTAAGAGAAGAACCTCTTTATCTTCAGTTTTTAAGAGCGAAAAGTGACTGTGAAATCACTTTGAGATTTGGTGAAGGTTTTTTTCTTCTTCTCTCCTATTAAACACCATTGTAACTGTGCTAGCAATGTCCTCCTATGATGTCAGCGTGCCTCAGAGGAATAATGAAAATACAGCATCAACCAACAAATTAGCACCAGAATCACAAAGCATATCACAAATATTTCACTATAAATATATTTAATGTGTTTTATGGTTCGGTTTTCTTTTAAGAGTGCATAGAACTCAGTACTGTGGTTTTGTGCGTATCGAGATACAAGCTGTCACACTGGTAAAATTCAGTATTTTGCCCGTTCTGTTCTTTATAGTGTAATATATCCTGTTGTAAAAATATTGTCACATATTTCAGAGAGTACATCATCATCATTACCATAATAGTTTAATGTTAGCAAAATAACTATTTCAAGTTTCTTTGTTATGGTACATCTTCACACCCATGCTTGAACATGTTTGCTGTGTTCCTGTTTGTCATGATTTGAATAGCAAAATACCCACATGGTAATCTCTTCGAATGCACAAGTCATTAATTTTTTTCCAACTGAAAACCAGTAAACCTTTTTCCACTGCTATATACATGATACTATTTTAATCAAATCAACTGTGATTCGGTGCTTAGGCTTGAAACATGAAAAAATAAGTTGGCAATAATAAGTTATGGAAATGTCAGGCATGCCCTGCCCATAGAATTTTCTTAGCAGTTCTTCCTTATCATATTACGCAAGATTTGTTGTGTTTTAAAGCCAAAGGAGTGCCTTTTGCTTCTGGTTTGTGTGTGCTGTTGAATGGAATACCCACTGCATCTATCCACAAACTGAGTCATATAATTGCTGCCATAGCTTTTGGTTTTGGAGATTAGCATGTGGTGGAATATGTTAAGTGGGTTCAAAAGTAGAAAGTTCTCTGGGGTTTTCTTCACTTCATCTTGGCACGCATCCTGACGTTTTTGGGGTTCGTTTGGCCACGGGCACATGGCATGCTGGACCTGTAGGTCTGTGGGTCTTACATACATGGTTAAAAACCGCTCTGTGGACTGGACTGGATTGGACTATGTACGCACCTCATTGGACCCCTAATGTTTTTTGACACTGATCTGGAATAGGGCTCGAAATATGGCCTGGCCCTTAACAATTTTTTCCCCCAGCCAACTTGTATTTCCAAGTATAGAAACTTGTATCTTGGTGCAACATGTTGAATGTACCTGATCATATAAAAAATATCATTTTCTTTAGTACTTCTTCGAGTTTTATTGACTTTTCTGAAATGACGTAATCTCTGCTGTCATTTCAGTACAGTCTCTTACTGCCTTGTCTTGATATAATTCCATTTGTGTGCTTTATATGTTGGAAATGATTTGAGCTCAGCATTCTAATAAATCGGTCAAAAGTGAAGCATAACTTTTCATATTTAAAAAATGTTATATAGTGGGCATTTCGCTCAATGGTTATGATGGCCCTCCAAGTCAAGGGTATATCTTTTGCTCTTGTTCATATGAACAGACCTTGAGAACTTGGAATTTGAGGTCCTATTCATGTTCTCATCATAACTATGTATGCATTATGTGTGTCAAGCGAATTCTATAAAAGTTAGTTTGTTCATGTGTTTCAGTGCACCACGTCACTAGAACAGAAAGCTGACCTTACTTTATGTATGTCTTCCACAGGTTAGTCTATAAGAGAGAGAAGTTGTAATCTACTAAACTTGTCCTGATTCCGCGGACCTTTGTTCCTTCACACTTCGGTTCAGACACTGGTTTGCGCTACATCAACACACACGCAATAAAAGGGGATCTACTGGAAGTTGCTTCAGATGTGGAGGAGCCGGAGATCCTCCTGAGACCTCGGGGTCATTCAAGGTAAAGTAACTACGACAACACGCATTCAAATTCAGTCACATGCTTGACGTTGGTCTGAATGTTATGTATTTGCATGCAAACAGGACTCTGTAGAGGAAAAGCGATTGTGATTTAAAGCTGAGGCACAATGCTGAGCTTGATTTGAATCATTTAGACTTTTGGGGGGGCATTGATACCATTTTTGTCAGAATGCGTGGTAGGAAGTGGTAGCTCAGTGGTTAAGATGTTGGACTTCTGATCAGAAGATCATGATCAAATCATAGCCCTGCCAAGCTGCCACTGCTGGGCCCCTGAGCAAGGCCCTTAACCCCTCATATTCTCAGTTGTATAAAGGAGATCTTGATAAGGGCATCTGCCAAATGCTATATGTGTAAATGGGTACTTTTTTTGGGGGGGTACTCCCTGATACCGATACTGAAATGAGTTAACCTACGTCGGGGCATCATGGGACATTTTATTTAGTGTTTGTTGGTGGCTGCTAACAATGAACTCCTCATGCTGAGTATTATGTTTGAGATGTTATGTTGTTTAAACAGTATCTTTAATAGTGTGCGAGTGCGGCTGGCGTGAGCGCGCAGATGTGTGAGCATGGTCATTAAAAATGAGCTCAAGGTGCCCTGAAAGGGATCTTGACTCGGAAGCGAAATGCAGACCTCGGTGAAAAGAAGCACGCGTGTCTCCGTGCTCGCAGACCTGAAGCGCAACAGTTGCTCTGCTTGCTCACGTCATTGCTCCTAAGTCAGTATTTACCATGCAGTTGTGTTGCGTGATGGTTAAAGATGAAAAGTTAACCATACACTTCAGTTCATCATATTTAGTTTTCCATATGCTGTTAGGTGTTTAAAAATTAGCCTTATGTCATAAATGACATGGCTGTGTTTCAGGACGTGAGGAAAAATAACAAAGCTGAGTTTCAGATGAACAGGAAAATGACTGATGAGGTTTAGAAGTAGAGATGAGAAGAATGAGTGTGGGAGGGGAGGGACTTGCCTAATGTTTGGAGAAATCGGCGTCACATTTGTAGCTGTGAATACTCCGAGGTGAGGTCAGCACACATGGCTGCATTCGAGGAAGAAAAAAAGCCATACACTTGAGACACACATGGTGACGTTTACTATAACTATGATGAGTTTATTATTGTCTGATTCTTTTTTTTTTTTTTTGGTAGTAATAGTAGTTTTTAACAGCTTTTACTGTGAGGTGTGTTTTGGACACGTTTGGTCCAAATGTGTGTGTGTGTGTGTGTGTGTGTGTGTGTGTGTGTGTGTGTGTGTGTGTGTGTGTTTGTTTGTTTAGAAAATTTTGGTGTGTTTCTGGAATCCTGCCTTTCTGTAGAAGGTTTAATCATGAACCATATCTAGAAGGAAGAGTCTGCATGTGCCAGTATGTGGAGGGACTGAGGTGTGTGTGTGTGTGTATGGGGGGGATCATTCGCCAATGGGGTTGAGTACCCTATGGACAGTGCAGGCGGTTTCTGTCTGTAGGTCAGTTCTAAGGCCTCACCCTTTCTTCTGGCTCCATTCATTACTGTCAAACACACACACACACACACACACACACACATCCCTTCGTTTTCTTCACCTCTTTCTCACAAGACTTATGTTTAATCACTGCTACTGACTTTCTGCTTACTCCATCCTCAACTGGACCTGTGTGTGTGTGTGTTGGTGTGTGTGTGTGTCTGGGCATGGTGGGAGGTTGCATGGTGTGTGTGCACTAATTGCGTACAGTTTCCGTGTAACGCTAGCCTCGTTTACTTCCACGCTCTTTGATTAACTGCATCACTCCCATTAAGGTGTTTGTGTTTAGGTTGCGGCCAGCAGTCGGCTTCGGTACAGCTGCTAATTAAAGGCTATTATAATTAACTTGTGGGAAGGAGAGCTATATTAGCCCACTGCCTGTAGTAGGACCCTTTAACAGCTCAAGCCAGCGCTTTAATCACTGGATTTTCTTTGTTTGTATCATTGTTTACAGTAGGTACTTCGACCCAGCAACGTGCAAGAGACATTGGTGGGTTCTCCTTGACGAAAAAATGACTAAAGGCACGTTTTGTTAGGCTAAATTAAATCTGCATGCATGGCAGAAACCAATTAAAGCAGCTCACTTATCTGGTCCTGCTTCTAATGTGCATACTTGGAGGTCGGAGTCAGCTAGTCACGCTGAAATGAACCGGTTTCTGCTGGAAGAACGGAAATTCCATTTGTAAAGGCTGACTCGGGCTGATGAAATTTATTTATTTATTTATTTATTTATTTTGAGACTACCATGAATTTATGCACTGAATGGAATCCAGGGTCAAACAGACACCGGGCCTAGATCCTTCACCATATAATAGCTGTATAAAAATGGAGGTCGGACTGATTGTGTGCATTGATCAATATGGATTTAAAGGATTTGATTGATTGCTTTTAGGTCTGACAGTGTGTGTATATACTATATATGTATTGTGTTTTCTGGAATGTTGCGTTCTTGTAGTTGTACAGTACGTTTATGTACAGCAATAGCGTGTTCGTGGCGTGTTTTTCCTTTTGCATCAGTGTGCTTTCGGAGCTGTAAGAAAATCATTCATGTTAAATGATTCTTTGATGAATTAACAACCTGGCACACGTTTTGGTGCACACATCTGTTCAGAGAAGAGCTTTTCATAGCTACACTGGGCACGCAAAGCTTCAATTACCATGCTGTTGCTGATAGTTTGTTAATTGGTGCGTGGTGGCCGTGAGCTGCTTGGCTGAAATGCATAGTTGCAAGTTTGCATGAGACTGTCCACTGCTTAAAAAAACAAGGCATCATTTCACCTTATTTTATATTAAATTATATTTTAATGAGTGTTTGATTTAGTGAGCCCAGCTCTACATCTAAGGGGGGCTTTCCAATTGTGTCACGTGAAAAATTTGTAATGTGAAAGCTGTCACGCGGACGGGGAAGTGCACGGCGGTACCGAACCCGAGACCTGTAGGACCTGTAGGAAGTGGTCTGGAGTTCGGTTGCACTGGAACTTGGCCACAATTCCCATGAATGTGAACACAACTCTGGTCCACACTCTGGTCCACACCTGTTCAGGAACTAAAGTAACTTGCGGGCGCCTGTGGATCAGGTGGTAGAGCGGGTTGTCCACTAATCGTAGGGTTGGCGGTTCGATTCCCGGCCCACGTGACTCCACATGCCGAAGTGTCCTTGGGCAAGACATTAAACCCCAAGTTGCTCCCGATGGCAAGTTAGCGCCTTGCACGGCAGCTCTTCTACCGCTGGGGTGTGGGTGTGTGAACGGGTGAATGAGAACCAGTGTAAAGCGCTTTGGATGAAAGCATTATATAAGTGCAGACCATTTACCATGGGACCGTTGTGGGACACAGAAGCATACTGCGCCTAATACCTGCTGCACATAATCTCACCAAAATATTAAATAAACAACACCGTGAGTCGTGTTGTTCTCAGTGTGCGTTTGTGTGAACGCAAATACACCAGGGTTTGATGGAATCAAGTGAGTCTGAAACCAGACCAACACTGCGGGGTACCCGGGGAAAACTGCATCCGGATTTAGACCGCAGTGGGAAAACCACCTCCAGAAGTTTTGAAGCACATCAGCAGGCTTTCACCGACTGTACGTTTTGTTTATAGGTTTGATGATGACAAACTCTGACTTCTTATCTTCTTCAAGACGTCTTAGTGTGGACAAACCTTAAAATCTATTAGCTAGCCTCCCAGACAGGTGAAAACTCCTCTTTGCTGTACAGTTTGATGTTTTTGCAGCACTGACTAGGCTAAAAAGTGGCAGCTAGCAGGTTATAATATACCGTGAGCTAGTTAATACAGAGTAAGACAAATGAAAACGCACGTGATTATTATCCTCTTCTGAAAAACTTTCCAGTGTCACATGTTGTGTTTTTGCGGCCTTGTTGGTGAATGTCTCGTCTAGGAGATTTCATGTTCCGTCCTTGTACACCATGTAATAGATAGAATTTCAGCCTGCTAAGCTTCTTCATTTTCCCTCAGCATGTTTAACCATGAAGGAACAGCGTGTATCTGTACGACTGCTTTGCACATAAATGTATTTATTATTATTATTATTTTTCCGGATTTGTCAGTGTTTCCATATACGTGTTTTTTTTTTTTTTGGTTCAGAATAGACCACCTGTCATCCATGCACACTAATATATCTGCTTATTAAAAACGGTTCTGCTGACAGCCAGGTCACGCCTTGCGGTGGTGGGTGGTGGGATTCGGAATGATTTTGTGTGCGTTATAGTTATAACACGGACGTGTCACACCACCCTGAAGCTTGAAATTCTTTTTCTGGTTGTTGCTGGGCAATTACGAATATTATGGGGGAAAAAACAACAACTACAAGCTAATTTTTTTTCTTCAATTATATTTTTCCGGTTACACGTTGCCCATTGAATGAATAATTCTGAAAGAATTTGCAACATACATTTAATGTGAACCGTTTCATTGCCTGTGATGGTGGTACATTGTCTAAATCATCATTACCTTACGGCAACAAAGAACTTGCTGCTGATTGGATATTGCTGGTAGTGCTGCAACCAAGATATTTCCAAAACATTTTCACTGGCCTTAAAATAAATATCAAGTAAATATCAAAATACCTAGACATCATGTACTTTTAAAGATACACTGTTTGAGAATCAAGGCGCTACTGATAGTTTTTGTTGATGTTCGCAAACCTTCATTCTACTCAAACTGTCCAAGTTAGACTATTCTTTAGAAATGGTTCTTCCGGATACACGGTGAACAGGACCGTATGTGTTTAGCGTCTGCCTTTATCTTATGAGATTAGAACGGGATTAATCTTGTATTTTTGTACTGTAGATTGATATCCACAAGCGATAAAAGTGAAAGTTAAACTTGTCAGAACCATCTCTGTTCAAGCGTGGTCAGCTTTACACAAAAGCAGACACTGACATGTTGTATTAGTTTAATATGGACGGATGATTTTAAACTCGGTTTCAGATTCAACAGATCACTCTTTTTCCCGCTTCGCCCCCCTGTACCGTGGAACTGAGGGAGCAGGCGGAGAATGCGTAGTGACAAAGAATTTAGGTAAATAGTGAGAAGGAAATCAGCAGGAGTTGAAATCTGGAAACAATGGGAAAAACCTGAAGCTTTACTGGTTGTATACAGGTGTCCGGTTGATGCTACAACTCCGGACACAAGATCACAATCTTCTGTTAAATCTCTTACATTCTGATTTATCAGTATTTGCACGTAATCCATTCAGAAGTATTCTGGACGTCACGTGCATGTTTACAAACGTTCCGATTTGGTCTATAGTGTAGACGTGTGTAGAGGGAGAGAGAATTCTATCCTTCTTACACAACGAGCAAGGACAAATTTGCTCTCCTGGACTGGATGCCTGCGCCATTGTTGGGATTCAAACTTGTGATCTCCAGATATCTTGGTGAAGGCTTCTCCGCTGAAGGAAATGTGCCTATGGTCTCTCGCTGCTGACGAACTAACCCTACCTTTGCCTAGCCAAGCACCTTTTCACTGGAATTTGGGATTTCACATACAGTTCCAAGCTCATGTTCTCTGCAGTGATTTATTTGAAACAGATGTTGGTGTTCATGTCCGTCAGGTCCATTGACGAGGCATGTACTTTTGCTCTTGTATAAACTATAACCTATAACCAGAACTCAGAATTTCCTCTTGAAATCATCCACGCGCAAATATTCCCATTTGCTAAGCAGGCAGCTTTCTCCTTTCCTCTCCTCAACCCTTTCTCTCCAGTCCCTCTGATGAGCTGCGTGTGTGTGTGTGTGTGTGTGTGTGTGTGTGTGTGTGTGTGCGCGTGCGTGTCTGTGTGTGTGTGTGTGCGTGCCAACCTCTCTGGGTTGTGGAAAGGTCCAGCTGCGCCACCGTGTTCTCTCCATGCCAGGAGCAGGTTGTGTCACTTCACCAGTGTGCCAGGAAGTGTGTGTGTGTGTGTGTGTGTGTGTGTGTGTGTGTTTGTGTTTGTGTGCGTGGCCAGCTTGCTAAATGGGCCAGGATTTAACCGGTTTTGCTGGACTACACTGTGTGTATTTTTAATTACAAACACTGCTGTGCCTTTAAAGTGGCAATTATTGGAAAGAACCAGTCGGCTAATAATTTGTGCTGGACTACAAACCTGAACACTCGCTTTGCTCCGGTTCATTCGGTTTAGGCCCGGCCGTGTCCGAACACATCCTCTGCGTCTCCCGACGACTTCTGCCGATACTCCTTTTGTGAAGGTGTGCGTGTTGTTTCCTGTGAAGGGTTCGACTATAAAGAGCATCTGTGAAGCACGCTTTGGAGAGGGAATAAGAGGGTGCATGTGCACGCACGTGCGCACCGTTACGTGCCAGTGCACATCACCCCTCTCACCAGCTGGCCGCCTGACATCATGCCCGCGTGGCGCCAAAGCCTTTGGCAGCCTGTCTCTGCCCACGCACGGGAAGGAAAGGAAGAGTGGGAAGTACACTGGACTCAGACACTTGAGCGAACAAAGGGGGAGGGGAAAAAGAGAGGTATTGCGAAGAATGAGGGAACAGAGAGGAGAACGAGAGTGCAGTCATCTCCTGGGGTTAGAGAGTTCACTTCTGGTTTGGGCAGCTTTCAACAGACATGTTTGGGAAAAATCTCCAGGCTTTATGAAGCAAGAAAACACTGGGAATTCTGACATCCTCGGCATGTTTGATAGAGGAAGTAGTAACAGGGAGGGGGTGGGGCAATACATGCTCACTGTCCTCATTTTTGTATCCTGCTGGGCTTCCTGGGAAATAGGAAATGGAGCTAGTTTTGGAGGAGGGAAGTAGACATTTCTCCAGCAGGCCCTGAAGTTTGCAGTCCTATTAAACCAGATGTGTGTTAACTATCGTGTTTCCATTCTGTCAGAAGCGATGGGGAACTCGGTGCAGGCGCTGAGTGACTAGATATCTGCGAATAATAGTTTCTGAGAGCAAATCATAAATGTTCTGCATTTAACAATGTGCATGGTTTACATTTTTGGCTTTCTTTAATGTTTCAATATACTAGATAATAAGATTTTACTGATGTATATTCGACCGGTCACATTAAAATAAAACATATATTCAAAATGTAATTATTTCAGGTTTAGTCTTCTTTTATATTTGTGTATTAGGACTTTTTATTGTCAGAGAGGGGGAGAGAGACACCATGTTTGGTGAGAAATGTCACCTCTTTAAGAAAAGCAAATCATAACAAGGCAATATAACAGTTTCAGCACGAGCCTCCCTTCTTCCTGTTACTTTTCTTTTACTTTCATTTCTTGCTTTTCGTCATTCCCCTTTCCTTCATGTCTCTTCTTACCTTCCTTCCCCTTTCTTTTCTTTATTTATTCCCTATTTCTTTTTCATTCCCCCCTTCATCTCCTCTTCCTCCTTTTCCCCCCTTCTTTTTCTTTTCTTCCTTCCCCCTTTCCTTCGTTTCTTTTCTTGCCTTCCTTCTCATTTCTTTTTTTTTCCCCCTCTCTTCTTTACTTTTTTTTTTATTTTATTTATTCCTTCTCCTTTCTCTTCTTTCCTTCCTACTCCACTCTTCCTCTTCCGTCCCTCTCCTCTCCCACCTTCCTTCTACCTGGCATGTTTTTCGGGGCGTGGGAGGGAACCGGAGAACTGAAGAGCAGTGGAATATGCAGTGAGGAGGTACTCCAGAATCAGGACTGAGAGACTCTTGGTCAACGAGGAGCATCATAAAAATCCTTCTAAATTGGAATTTTTCTTAACACGGGATGAGATGCGAGTCCAATCTCCAACCAGCCGCATGCCAACATTGTTCTCTCCATCTGTGTGTGTGTGTGGTGGAGATGGCTGTACTGTGAGAACGAAGAGGATTGGGATAATGATGAAGACGAATGTTGGCTGTCTAGTGGGCTGACAGCCCAAAAACATGGCTTTAAACTGCTGTCAGTCCACAGGCTCCTCTGTCAGTTTCCTCTCACACCACACACAACCCGTCTCCTCCTCTTCTTCCTCCTTCCCTTTCTCCTTCTCTTCATCCCGCCATCTCCAGGCCCCTGTCATTAATTTCATTTATTTTCATGTTTGGCTCGCCATCACTCAGAGCAGCCCCCCCCATACCGCCCCCCCCAATTCATCACTCAATCAGTCCTTTTTTTTTCCATCAGATAACTCCTCTTTCCTTCTGCCTTTAACACTGCGTATCATTTCTTCTGTTCATTCCTCCATCTGTCCATGTTTCAGAAGGAGAGCTAGGGGAGGGACTTGGTAAACACTGGAAAATGTCTTCTTTGTCTGTCCGTCTTGGTCTCTCAACGTCTCTGTTTGTGTCTCTCTGTCTGTCTGTCAGTCTCTCTCGCCCTGTCTCATATTCTCACCTCTCTCTCATTTTCTCTTCCCTCTCTGTGTCTTCAGTCTCTCTCACTCGTTTCCTGTCACACACTGTTGTATTCTCTCTCTCTCTCCCTCTCTCCCTCTCTCCCTCTCTCTCTCTCTCTCTCTCTCTCTCTTGGCTGAACAGGTTTGTTTGAACGTGTGTGGAATGCTGTTGTGAAAGCACAAGGAGAGCTTCATTTTAACCACATCACTATGCGTCACTCCAACAACTCTTCAGACAGTTTTTTTTTTTCTTTTCTTCTTCTTCTTTCTTTCTTTCCCTTCTTCACTAAATTGCGTGTGCATGTATGTGCATGAGGACTCTCCTGTTTGAATGCATGCAAATTTTAAGCCTATGCTGCAACAGACCGTCAATCAAACACTCGAGCCAGTCTGTCAGGCTGTCATGTAGTTATGACCCGGACCACGCCTGTGTGTGTGTGTGTGTGTGTGTGTGTGTGTGTGTGTGTGTGTGTGTCTGGATATAAGTAGGTGATTTACTGCTCATCTGATCAGACTCATTAATGCTTTTCATCGGAGGTGTAAAGCATTGACACTACCATAATACCTAGCTCACAGGCAGCTTCTAGGAGTGCTGAGACCGTGTTGTACAGTGTGATAATTATACATGTAATTATGTATTAATGTATTCATGTAATCACAATAGTAGTACTTGCAGCACAATATTATCTTTATTCATTGGGAACTCCCAGTCCTGTTATTGTACGGGTTAGGTATTTGAGAAACGTCTGTTTTGTTCTTGGTAAAAAAAAAAAAAAAAAAAAAGTCTTCCTGTCAGATCGGTTAATATTTGTTTTTCATATCAGGGCTGTAAAGTTTCAATATTATTAAAAAAAGTTTAGTGTTTGAATGCGTTTGAATATTACTGAGTAGAGAAGATCAGCAGTAGAACTTCACTATGTGTTTGTATTACATAAACCACTGCAGAAAAATCCCACTGAGGCATTGATCATATTTTTACTGTAAACACGAATGTTTACAGTTGTTTATATTTACTCACCGTAATGTTGAATTATATTTAGCAACATTTTAGAGTTCTTCACCGGGTTTTTAATTAATATTTTTTTTTTTAACTGTGATTTCACAGAACTTTTAAGATTATCGCATGTCACACTGTACGAGATGACCCCGAAAATGTCACGGGGAAATTCTCGAGAAGACCGTAAAGCGGTACTGTGTTCATGTCAGATTATATTAGTAAGATCCTTTAATGATAGCTGTGCCATCAAAGACATTTTCTTGCTTACCTCATCAATCAGGATCAAACAGATTCATGCCGAGTTTTAGTTTCACAGTGAGTTTGAGCGAATTTCGACTGTTTTGTTTTTTGTCTCCGTTTTCCTGTGCCGTATTTGGAGCTGTACTGCGAGTTTCATGTCGTCGTATGCCATCCTATTATTGGTGGCTTCTAGATGAGCGTCGTAGCAGCTACCACGGTCGGAACTTTATCGTTGAATATCTTTGGTCACAATGGCGCTAAATCGCCCATCAGAGAACACCTATATGCTATGCTGAACACGGTATGGCCGAAAGTATGTGGACACCTGACCATCACACCCATACGTGGTTCTTCCCCAAACTGTTGCCTTAAAATTGGAAGCACAGAATTGTCTATATGTTGTAGCGTTAAGAATTCGCTTCATTGGAGCTCAGAACCCCAAACATGTTGCAGCATGAAAACAACCCTGTGCATAAGAGAGGATCTGTTCATGTTCCAAAACATACCAGTTCATCAGTTAAGTACGATATAGGTAGTGTCATGGCTTGGGCGGTATTGATGATGACGGTAGCGCAGAATGTATTCAGAAGTCTACCGGAACATTGTCTGCCGATTTACAGAGAAATGCATCGAGCGTAACTGGGAGTATGTGACGTAATGTAATCGTGCCGTGAGATTATGACCCAAAACACACTGCAAACACAACAAAGGACTTTATCAGGGGGGAACAGTGGAAGATTTTCGACTGGTTAAGTCAATCACCAGACCTTAACCCAATTGAGCAGCATTTCACCTCTTGAAGAAGAGACTGAAGGGAGAACCTGCCCCTTTAAAAAAAAAAACCCACAACAACAAGAAAAACCAAACAGCGACTGAAAGAAGCTGCGGTGCAAGCCTGGAAAGGTATCGCAAAAGAAGAAACCAAAAGTTTGGTGATGTCAGTGGGTTGCTGGCTTTATGCAGTTAAAGCAATCAAAGGATATGCAACCAAACATTAAGTGTTATTTACTTTCCTTTATACTATCTGTACCAGTACTTCTGCTCACCTCAAAATCTGGTGGTTTGCCACCAAAGGTGCCATGTTTAATGCATCTAGATGTAAAGACCAGGAAATGAAAGCTGAAAGTCTGATCTATTGTCTCGTATTCAAAAACAAAAGATTTGGCCTTGCTGTCCGGATACTTTTTGAACAGGCTGTATCTGTATTCATTACAAGCGCACACTCGACTGGTGCTTAAGATTTGGGCGGGGGTTGTTGTTTGCAATTTGCCGCTGGTCCATTTGCTTAGGAGTCAAACACGCACATTATTTATTTATTTATACTTGGTGGCTGGGGAAAAGTGATGTGTGTTTGCGGTAGGGGAACTGTTCAACAAATGCATGCCATGTCGGTATGTGATTAGTAAAACGCTAAAGATTTAACAGGAAATGTTTTAATCGTGTTGAAAGTGTTGGTTAGTTGAGTGGTACTGATCTCCAGATTATTAGTATCACCTAACAAAAGGCAAATCTATCGGAGCGCGTAAGCCGTAAGATGTTTAGTTTTGTCGAAGCTAAGACATGCATTAATTAGCATAACGGACTCTTAACATCCAATCAGCTGCTTGTTGCTATGCGGTTTAATTTGACAGCATGGCATCACGGTGAAGCCACTGCCATCTCCTTGCTGTTTTTGCGGTTAGCTTTTTATGAAACATGTTATTTGGTCAGTATTGAAGTACTAATGATGCTCTCAGAAAAAGGTTAACAACACATTTGATTATTTATTCTTTTCCCCGTCGTTTACGAATGCCCGTGCGGCCGTGCGCGTTTCACGTTCACTTTCGATTTAGCGGCGGTTTGGCAGCGGCAGTCGGCTTGAATGGTGGGTTCATCATTATTCTTAATGAAAAACGCAACAACCGTAAAACGGTACAATCACAAACTCGCTTATGTTAAACATAAATGTTCTGCCATCGTCTTGTCGGTCCGACGAATGAAATTTGAATCCTGCTTATCTGTGCTGCGACTCGACTGAATGCTGAATTGAGCGGACGTGTTCGGTTTTTAATTCTAGCGTCCATTCTATAACTGAACTGAATAATTTTTATTATTATAAAAAGGCAAAAACGACAGCGAGGGCGGTGCTGCGGTGGGTAAGTGATGTCGTCATTGTGCGACCGAACACCGGCTATCGTAGCAAGCCTACTGTATAATGATTGAGGGTTTTTTTTTTTCTTTTTTTCTTTTTCCCTCTACTTGATGAGAAACACCTTGGGATTCTTTATCCACGTGGATGTGAAAAGCTGGTAGGCTTCTGTGCCTTTAATTCTGGCAAAGTATATAAAGACCACAGTCTGTTTTTATTGGCTTTGTCAAAGTACCTTTCTCTTCTGAAGTAAGGTGAGTAAATTTGGCGAAGTTTCAGCTCTATTTGACTTTGCATTTTGTGGTAACGGCAGAAATTCAGTCCCCAATCTGGCAACCGCTACATAAAAATCATGTGACTGAAACACGACGGTAACCTTTGCTACTTTGTACCTACATGTATTGGCCATTTTAATAGGTAAACCTACAACACAAGGCAGATGAGATATGGCATCAGTCTAACATGTAGTATACATACTGGACTGTGAAGATGCGATTATATTGTGTTTATTTATTTTCATGTTCAGTTATATTGGAAATGATGCATGTATTTTGTTAAATTGGAAATCGTTTTGTTTACCTTAGTAGTACTGGTATTAGAAAATATTGTATTGATACGGGTGAATAGTCAAGGTTTCAGTATTCACTCTATGAATTCCACCAATTGTTGATCTGTCCACAAGATTTACAGATATCTGTAGTAATCGAGTGAATCTCCTAGGATATATGGGCATGCTTGTCACAATAAAAATTCCACACATCCTGTTTGTGCAGCATATCTTTAATACAAACCGGTAGCATTGACCTTTGTTATATGCACTTTGTTGTAGGGTTGCGAAAGTTGTGCTTGATCAGTAGGTCACATGATGCGTATAGAGGCTATGCATGTGCGCGATACTCCAGAAACTTGATTTATATTTTATTGTTTTGCATTTTAAACCCTCCCAATACTTTTAAGTTTTGATTTCAGTGGGAAATGATGATGGAAAAGAAACGAATGCTTCCTGGAGTGTCTTTATTGTGATTTTTTATTTATTTATTTATTTAATTGGAAAAAGACCTGCTTTGTTTTTGTTCTGTCTTCACCTGTGCAGTTTCTGTTGGCCTGTTTTCACTGTAGCTTCAGATTCTTGTTCAGCAGTGGAACCTGAAACGATCTTCTGCTGTAGCCCTGAAGTTCAACCTGTTCTGCATTGTAAGATGCTTTTCCGCTCAGGATGGTTTGAAAGAATGGTTATCAGCTCAATCCAGTCTGGTCATTCTCCTCTGGATTTTTTTTTTTTTTGACCCCAACAAGCCGTTTCCACCCACAGAACTGCCAGTGACTGGGTGTTTTTTGTTTTTCCACACCATTCGGTGTAAACTCTAGAGACTGTTGGTGAGATCAGCAGTTTCTGAAATACTCAAACCAGCCCTTCTGTCTCCATCAACCACTATTGTACACCACGATTGACCGTGACAAGATATGATTTGTGTAATTCGAGACAACTACATCTTGCATTCCTTTCTCTTGCTGGTCCGGGAAAAGTCAGTCAGTCTGTAACTGTTTACCCTCGAGCTGCAACAACTAATCGATAATAATCGATTATTAAATTCGTTGTCAGTGAATCTCATTATGGATTTGTTGGTCTGCACGCGGCTCGGGGTGCGTTTACTCATTACATTACTTCTGTTCCGAAAACACGCTTCGGAGAGTAAATACTAAAGTCGTGTCCCAAATGAAGTACTCTACACTTACACTATGCACCGTGTACTCTACCGTCTAGTGTGTGGATTTTAGAAAGTTAATGTCGTCTGAAATGGAACACACAGGTTTTTTTTTACCAACTGGAAGTATAAGCCACTTCCTAGTCGACAGTGCATGAGGTCATACGCACGTAACGTGACGCTGCTAGCTTTAGCAGATACCCAGAGTCACCGATAATGACTCTTTACTTTACTGTTTGTCAACGCTACCTTTTTATAAAAAGTTATTCATAAGTACTATTATGTAATATAAATTTGTATATTAGTTAATATTATTTATATATACTTATGCTTTGCTTACGCATTTATTTTTTTTTATGGCTGCACAAAAAGCACTGAATTAAACTGCAGGCCTGAATGAATAATATATATTCGTGTGTGTGTATTGGGTTCGTTTCAGTCTTATATAACTGGGCAAACAGTTGTGTAAAGTTTTATTCTGAAGTTAATATTTGTAACACTCAGTTTGTGGACTTTATTTTAAATAAATGACAAAACGGGACTGAAAGTTTTCCCCCCCGATTAATCTAAGAAAAAAAAAATCTGCCAATTAATCATATGAAAATAATTGCAGCCCTAGTGTAGTCGTATGGCAGGGTTCTCTGAGAGCATGTCCAATAAGTGTATAATGAGTAATATCTTGACTGCAACCTGGATTAAGTGCTCACTTCTGTAATGAAGTTGTAGGTGACTTTGAGTACCATTAGCTTTACTTCCTTGTTCCTGTGACGCATTTACGCGAGTAACGTTCTGTACTTTCAGTGCTTTACTCCAACACATGTACTGGGGTTTTTATGCCCTTGACTGTTGGCCCTGCTCCAAGAGCTGAGGTCGGCATTGAAAAAAACAGTTTCTCTTCTTGTTTATTAATGAAGAAAACGTACTACTGCGCGAGGCTCTCGCTCACCCTTCCCTGAAGCAGGTTCTCAGAAGGCGGCTCCACCCATGTCGTTGCTTGCTATTTCTCTGTGTGTGTGTGTGTGTGTGTGTGTGTGTGTGTGTGTGTGTGTGTGTGTGTGTGTGTGTGTGTGTGTGTGTGTGTGTATTTGTGGCCCTCAGGTGCTGGCAGTTGAGTGATCCGTGGGAGACGTTCAGCTGAAAGTGGAAGACAGACACACATGTATCTGATATCAAGGTTATCGTGTGTCTGTGTGTCGCACTGTAGTTAATGTTCGCTTTCATGCAGTCTCCATTTTGGCGGTCTGGTGTCGAAACGAATCGGTTCGGTTTCGGATTTTTAGGAAACCTCGCCGATTTGGTCACTCGTGTAGCGAAATGATTAGCTAGAATGAGGGCTTTTAAATCCGCTAAATGTTGTGCTGCATTTGATTCATTCAAGGCCCTAGTTATAGATTTAAGGGAAGCACATGCCGTGGAGTGTTAATGAGTCCAGGAGGACATGTTGATGGTCAGGATGAACCCACACCTGGAGCACAGCGTGTGTGATCTATAAACCTGAGCCGAGGATCAGTGTGTACACAAGTTACTGAGGTTTTTGTAAAATCATTAAAGTGGAACAGTCATGTTTGGGTTATTTTTATTTTATTTTTTTAATAGCAGAATGCTGTGGGTCATCTCATAGCGCTCTGTCATCAAAGACGAAAACGGGGAAAATCCCGATCAGCATCATAATCGTGTATCTAACGATTAATTAAAGGGTTGACTCAACTCTCAGTATCTATCCACCGTCTTGTGTGTTTGGTGTCAAATGGGCTTTATCACTGACTAACACACTGTATTAAAATAACCACAGGCCAACAGCGAATACCCTTTACCGCTATTACTGCGGATTTTTTTTTCTTTTTTTTTTCTTTATTTTTTTTAATAAAGTCTATGTTCCCGTAGACGTCTTGAGAAATGTTATGCCCAACACAGCACCATATTCCCAGTTTCATGATGTTGGTTGTACACAACCCTTCTTTCATTTCAAGTCTCCCCACTATTTCTTTGTTGGGTTTCTCGTTTATAACACGGCATTCTAAAAGTCTCTTGAAAATGCAGAGTGACAAAAGAAGACGCTCGTGCTCTTTTTGTTTTTAGGAGCGAACAGTGAAACTTGACCAGTATGTCTTGTGTGTGAGATGGTGTAATTGTTTCTACTATTAAACACCGATGTAACTACACTAGCGGTGCATCCCGGTGATATCATCGTGGCACAGAACCACTTACTTCTCACAGGAATAAAGGAAATGCAGCATCAGCCAACAAATTAGCACCAGAATCACTAAAATGCATCACAAATATTTTAATATAAACTTATTGAAAGTGTTTCAGGATGGAGTTTGCCTTTAAGGGATCAAAAACGTGCTTTGGTTTTTACAGTTATGATGAGATGAAAAGTATATGACTTTCCCCAGCTGCACTTATGGAGTCATGATTTCTGTTATATTTACATAATTGTAGTCTCTTTGTCTGTGTCTCTCTCTCTCTCTCTCTCTCTCTCTCTCTCTCTCTCTCTCAGATCATAGAGTGGTGTCCCGTTGCAGTGCAGAGACAGCCATGGCCACGGCTATATCGTGACACACAGAGACATGGTGAGTACTGCTGCTGCTGACATCTCCAGAGCCATGTCAAACAAAGGTCCCTCTGCAGGGGGCCCGCTGTGAGAGACAGAGCCATGTGTGAGAAAGTGGGATGGGGGTTGGAGGGGCCGAGGAAAGGAGGGAGCGCGAGAGTGAGGAAGAGCCTCACTGTAAATGAGATTCCTAGTTTCCAAGCACTTCCAGCATAAATCCATATTTTCAGCCTGTTCCAGCTCACACTGGTCTGGTTGTTAATGCTGTAATTAGCCTCTTGACTGAGGACTGATGTGAAGTCAGAAATCCCAAAAACATGGATTTGATTGTGGACATCTGTTGTGGAGACTATAGCTATGGAGGGAGTAATATTTGGATGGCAGAGGATAGAAAGCGGGGGGAGGTGGCCCAAGGGGTGGGTTGGATTGGAGTAACCCCTGTTTAAGGCCTCCAAAAACTTAACAATCCAGAAAACTCGGCGTGCGTACACAGGGAAGGGAAAAGAAAGACTTTGTGGAAGGCAGAAAATAGATGACTTATGGAAAAAATCGCTGAACATTTGGGCCCCATGGCTGCGCTAGGTCTCGTGCGCCTCCCTTCACTTATTTCCTAACTTCCGCCGAGTATCAGAAATAAAACGAATGCCATATCAACTGGGTTCGTCTTTGCGCAGCTTCTGAAACACTTGAAGATTTTCCATGTAAAAAGTCGTTTTTTTTTGTTTTTTTTTTATCTCAGTGCATTTTTACAGCCCTTCTGTTTAAATAAGATTGAGCATGCCTTTATAGGATAATAGTCAGCGATGAGGTGGTGTGATGCAGCTGTTACAATAATAATAAAAAAATCTTCTATTAACGCCGCAAAGTGTTTTATTCCACTTAAAGGTGCCTTGGTGAGAGAATTCAGTTTGTTTTTATATATATATATATATATATATATATATATATATATATATATATATATATATATATATATATAATATATACACACACACTTTTTTTTTTTTTTTTTTAAATTTATTTATTAATTTATTTTTATATAAAGTATTTTTGAATATTAAGTATCCAACAGTTAGGTGGGTTCTACATTTGAGTGATTCCCAACCATGTTCGTCTAGTTCCACCCCCAGGATCTATGGTGGCCAGGTGTGTGTGTGTGTGTGTGTGTGTGTGTACAATTACAGTATGTGCATCCAAACACACAAGCATTCCAGACTGGAAGTCTGTTTTCCAAATGGGGTTTCTTAGTGACTTAATGTCGAATTTGCTACGGCCATGAATTAACTTTCCAGGTTATTAAAAAAAAACCTGATTACTGTACCGTTAAATCACAGCAAGTTGCGAACACTAATCATTCATTTAAGGGCTGCATACATAGATTTTATCCGTGTATAGTTGTATTTAATGTTGTAGAACGTCTGTGTATGAAGTTAGTTCCTGTTATCACTTAGCTTATAGTAGCTCTAAACAGTTGTTCTCTCACCAGCCTGCCTGTCTTTCCTTTTTCTTACAGTTAGTAAGACAAAATAATGCCTCTCGTCTGTTCGTGTAAACATAATCACAGCTTTACCTCTGACTGTTACAAAGTAGAGTCCTTTTGAAAAATGCTAAATAAATGCCTCCTCACCAGATCAGTGAGGGCACTCAGTTCTTCATTTGTTTATGTGGAGCACCAGCCATACGAGTCCCCGTGTACGTTGTTACTATAGAAACGAGAACATATTACACCGAGTGCATTGAATATAAACCCGCGATTTTGATTGCAACCGGAGCTATTGTTAGAGCAGCTGTTACAGAAAATTAACCAAGACCTTCTAACTAATCAGAATGAAGAATTCCGCAGCACCATGATATGACTACAGTTGGACTCGAAACATTAGTTGTGATGCACAGTGATGTAGTTATGACTGTTATGACCTGAGGTGTTACAAAGGTCCACAGGTTTTGTAGCTGATTTTGATAAACCAATCCTTTTTAAAGTAGTTCTCACAAATTGTTCCGATACGTGCAGCAGTATTAAAACGAATCAAAATGAGTTGCCAGGTCTGACTTTTTTTTCTTTCTTCTTCTTCTTCTTTTTGTTGCAATGATCGATTCTTGTTCATTTATCCGTGGGCTTTTGCGTGAATGTGTAATTAACAATAGAAATCTTTAAATACTGCATTTTGCGTTTAATTGTCCATTTACAAGCTCTAAATCTTTTATTCGATAATTATACATCTGATCTAACTTGTCTACTTTATTAACGCATTGATTAATGGTGTAATTTGCTGTTAAATAGGTGTTGGATGGTTCATATGGTGTGAGAATGTTAAGCTTCTTAATTGGATACCTTTAGGCTACGGATATAACACTGATTATCTGATAAGCAAGACCAGATAAACTCAACTATCTGAAGACAAACACTTGAGGAATAATTCAGTCTTCGTCTCTGCACATATACCTGATTTGGGCTGTAGCGTGTTATTAGTTCGAGTCCAGCAATGTTCTAGTGCTTTAGTTTAGCCTTGGGCTGTTTTGCGGACTGCGCTCAAGGAATCTCTTTGCTTGTAGTGGATTTAGTTGACCCACGAAGCCAAGCTGGTCAGATTGTGTCGGTTCTGTGGGTCTGAATCCCGCCTTGAGCTCTCTAAAGCCAAATTTATACTCTTCAATGGGACTTCAAGGTGTTGTGTCAGGATGCACGAACCTGTGGGAGTCTTTAGTGCGCTGGATTGGATTTCTATTTTACTGCCTGTTCTCTCTCTCTCTCTCTCTCTCTCTCTCTCTCTCTCTCTCTCTCTCTCTCCCCCGATTCCTTTTGAAATTGCAGTTGAATCCTCATATGAGCCTCATCTGATTCTTGCCTGTTACCAGTAAGAGGAAAAGGGGGTGACTCAATGTGAACAGACACAAATTAATTTTGCTTGCACCAGAAAAAGTAAGGTAATGTGCACTGAAGCTCTTTTATCTATTGGGCAGAGAACACACAGGTCTTCACACTGCCGCGTGTGTAGATCACTAAACATCATGGCTTTTTGTTACTCATATTCCAAAGTGCTTGGCGTTATTGTAAGGGTAGGAGATGCAACAAAAATCACAGAAATAGCTATGTATCGTGGAATAAAGGTTTATTAAACATTTGTCATTTATCACAGCTTTAAAGATTAAAAATCTTTTTTTTTTAAAGCTGCTTCCAGTCAACATTTGTAATTGTTATTAAAACGTAAAAAAAAAACAAAAAAAAAAAAACAGTACTGGCGTTATAGAATTTAAAAAAAAAAGCGTCTGTGAGAGACGAATGCAGATACAGTCTGGACTAGGGATGGGACGATCCATCAGCTATAGACAGTAATCTGACAATTTTTCGGCCCAAATAAGATCGGCTGATGTTTCTTTTATCTTGCCGAAGCAGTGAGACAATCCCCGGCACAAAACGGCAGCACCGAGCAATCAAGCTGTGCAAGTGTACACCAGTAGCAGTTAGCTGAAGAAATGAAAAACACAGTGATGGAGTTTATTGAACTAAATAACCATATTTAGTTGTTGATGTGGGATTTAATTTCTCACCTGCAGCGGCGTTATGCACTTCCCAGATAGAAATTCTTCACATGTTCTCAGCCCCTCCCAAGCTCCATCAAACTCTCTCAAATTCTGATGTCCATCCCATGTCCATGTTAAGCTTCACAGGGTGCTTGTGGAACTGATTATAATAACAATCTTAACACAAATCTTAACTCTATTGTTCAGTGTTTTTTTTTCCTTTTTGTTTTTTTTTCCTTTCTTTAAGCGACTTTAAGAGTTTGTGCCTGATCTTGCTGTGATGTGTGTGTTTGTTTTTTACATTATGTGCCATTATAAATCAGGGGAACATAGGAACGACCCTGTCAGGGAACTGCTAACATTCAGCTAGTTAGCTAGTAGCTATTATCTTAAGGAAGCTAAGAGTATCTAGGAGCTAGTATCTCAGGGAACTGATAACATATTAGCTAGTATGCTAGTTTGGTGAATGACGAACCAGATTAAGTGTTTAAGCATCAAGCACCATTTAATAAATCCCGAGGCCGAAGTCTGGCGAGAGAGCTACTTAACA
The DNA here is from genome assembly GCF_001660625.3 of Ictalurus punctatus. NCBI lineage: Eukaryota > Metazoa > Chordata > Actinopteri > Siluriformes > Ictaluridae > Ictalurus > Ictalurus punctatus. Next base: position 12,259,049 of record NC_030441.2, on the reverse strand, counting down.
GTTAGTAGTTCCTTTTATTTATTTATTTCTTGCGCCCCCCGTGAAGATTCTTTTGTCTAAAGTTCAGCTAGACGAAGTTGAATGTGTCTGAGGCGAAATATAATGTCACCAGAAGCAAATAATTGTTTGTGGTGTTTGTGTCCTTTTCTTTTCCTTTTTTTACTTGATAACATTTTGCGCTCTGTCTGCTCTGTTTTTTTTTTTTTTTGTATTTTTTTATTTTTATTTTTATATTTTTGCTATTTGGAATTAGCTCAGTGTAAAGGGCTGCAAGGCTCGGTGTGAAGGGCTTGCTGTTTACAGGCCTATTTATATACGACATTGTTTCTAAGCTAGGAGTGTGTGTGTGTGTGTGTGTGTGTGTGTGTGTGTTATAAGAATGTAAATAGTATGCTGTCTGCTCTGTTTTTCATTCCCCTATTTAATAGTTTGCAGCTTGTACATCCTAGGCATTTCTGTGGAGAGAGTTATGGCAAAGGTTTTGAATTGTAATTTGTCCTAAATAAGGCTTCTTGGGAGACAGCTGGCTGTATTACTGCCTTTTGAATAGCCAGATTTTTATTTTGGGCCCACAAACACCACCAGCAAATGGTGTCTGAATGAGACTAGTATAGCGTAATAATAATATTTATTTATGATTTATGTTTTATGATGTACTTGGTAAATATCACAGTACATTGTATGAGTTCCTGCCAGCACTGGTCTATTGGAATCATTATAAAAACATGCACATAAGACTGAAAGGACATGAGGATGATTGGCTGATGGGTGACTCAAACTATTTGGGACTGATTACTGCAAAGCTAATAACAGATTCCGCACCATTGCATTGAAAATGTTGGGGATCAGCCAAAAGTATTAAGGTGGCATTTACCTTGCAGGTATTTTTGAACATTTTAAATGTTTCACTGCCTTGATACAGTGAATAATTCTAGTACACACAGATTAAACAGACATATTTATACCCAAGATTATCACTAGGTGTGTTTATAAGTCCCATGAGTATTTTATGTAACCCGGCAGCCAGTTTTAGAGGTGTGTGTGAGAGAGAGAGAGAGAGAGAGAGAGAGAGAGAGAGAGAGAGAGAGAGAAATTGAAAGTGTGGAGTTCTTCACTAATCATTTGTGGCTCAGCTTCACAATGGGATTTGCATAATATGCCTGGCCTTTTTAAAGTGAGCATAAACATTACGGATACGGGGTGTGGTGTTTTGTATGTGTGTGTGTGTGTGTGTGTGTGTGTGTGTGTGTGTGTGTATTGGGTGGTGGAGGTTGTTTCTTATTTATGTCTGTCAGCTTTGGTGCTTGAATTCTCTCACTCTCTCCACCTCACGTTTGCTTTCGCTGTTGTTCTCTCGAATGATTTGAATTCATGGATCTCGGTTCACGCCGCGCCTCCAGCGCCTGTAATGTCCGCACTTTGCCGATATTATTTTCAACCCTTCATAACTCGTTTTATCTGCTTTAAACCTGTTTGCAGCGATCAGCTGTCAGGTTTAGTTCTTTGTCCTGGCCAAGATGTAGATGAAGCCAGTCATACATCAGCATTTAAAAGACCTCTCATCAGAATTTGGGAAAATTACGTCTCTTCCTAGACCCAAAACAATTTGGAAAGAATAAGTGTCGAGTACGTGCCTGAAATAAGAAACCCGAACGATGGTTATTTTCCGCGTCTTGTTTCTAAGGAGAAGGACCATTCAAGTCAAAGCAGTTTTCAGGTGAAAGAAAGAATTTTCTTTTTGTCGAAGCATTCACTCGTACGCTACGTACGCCACTGTTGGACTTGCCTGAGATGCTTTAGTTGATGACATTTTTCCTTAAGTTTCCTCATTCATTGCTGCCATAGCAACAATGCAAACTGAGTCTACACTAGCAGTAGGATCATACAAACTGTGGACGGTAAAAATAGTCACTCCCTGAAGTGGATTATTTACCACAGTGATGTTTATTGTTGCTGACATTTAGCTAGATTTTGCATTTCCTACAGAATCTTTGTGCATCGCCATCTTCAAGTCAGAATTATGCATCATACCTTTTATTTAAGCCCTTTCATCATTCTAGTACAACTGAATCCTAAATAGTAAAAGTATTTATTTATTTTATTTTTATTTATTTATTTATTTATTAAGCCATAGTATTGCTTTCATCACTCGTATCAGCGCAGCACACACTACCATGTCAGTGGAACGGCTTTCCACTAATTGATGGGTGAGAAGGAGGACAAATGGACTGCAGGCAATGAGTGTTAAGCAACTGCGTGACCAAGGTGGTAGGTTTAACCTGATAAAATGGTACCAATTAGTACGAGTATAAACATGGTGCACCTAATGAAGAGGCCGCTGATTGTTGGCTGCTTGTTGAGCTCTTACGGAAAAGCGACATTTGGTATGTTTAATCTCCATGTTGGAGTATATAAGGACTATACCATGTTTACAGACGGGTCGTCATTTCTCATGCAACAGGAAAAACGCAGCCAGGCGAAACAGAAAGCTGCAGTACAGCGTCATCTTCAGCAGGAAGAAGACGTGAGAACCTGTCAGACAAACGGCCAGATGTCACAGCAGCATATGTGTTGAAAACGGGGCTTTCCCAAAACATATGTACAGTCAAAACAACTGTTCCGGTACACTGTGTGTGTGTGTGTGTGCGTGCGTGCGCTTGTGTGTATGTGTATGACGGACCGCTTCATTGGAAACTCTTTAACAGGAGTGGTAGTCATAGGCAGTAGGAGTGTGTTTCTGGATGGGTAAAAACACGGGGTTCCCCTCTCTCTTTTTTTTTTTTTTTTTTTTGGAGGTAGAACAGCCATTACTGTTCTCATCTGACAAAAATGTTGACCTTAAACATTAATAAAGGAAAGTAGAAGTCTGGTTGTGTTGTGTTTGGATTATTTGGATGATTCCTTTGCCATTGATTCAGCACTCGAGCCTATTGGAAATGTTTGCCGGCAGAATCTTTTACTGCCGAGAGCTCTGATTTTTTAATTATTGGACCCTTTTTTTGCAGTAGTGGCAAAAATCATGAAGTTGTGGTGTCCAGAGTTTCATCGACTTTTATAAACTGTAGTTTTGTTGTGATTTGTACGAGTGGTTTCAATTTGCACTCGGGATTGTGACCGTTCTTTCCTTTCAGTCCTGAAACCTTACCTGTCCTTTGAAGATTTTTAATTTTTTTTCCTCCCCCAACCACATTGATCTCAGCTTTCTGGTACATGCTGCAATTCTGCGGTTGCCACGTCCAGTATATTCACCCCTCTTTTCCACTCCCAACCCCAGAAAATACAGGAGCAGTGATGGCTGGTTGCGATATTTGAGAAGACGGCTGTTCTAATTATTATCTAGCAAGTGATCGATGGTGAAGATATGATCGCACACGGTTTCATCAATGGTGTAATAATGTGTGGAAAACTATTACACGCGCTTAAAGCTAGACAGCTGCATTTGCAAAAGTGTTTCAAGTTAGAGCTAATGTCATTAGCGTGGGTTGCCAAGTTTCAGCTAAATTTCCAGTCCGACTACATCAAAAAAAAAAAAAAAACCCCACACACGCACACAAAAGACTTGAACCTAGCCCAAAAAGTTCAGGCACTGGAAAACGGAGACACGTTTTCTTCTTTTTCCCTTCCCTTTTGTTTGGGAAGCAAGGGTCACTATGGTGTACATGCATTTCTAATATACAGACATTTTCCACCCCATAGTCCTCCTTTCCTTCTCCCAATCTGTGCAATGTATCTTCTAATAGAAATGGATCTGTTCATAATACACACTTACCATTTGCCTTTGTTTCTGTACATGTGTTTGATTTTATGTGAATTCGTGGAATATTTTTGGACTAGCTCAGTTTGGCATAAAAACCCTGCTTTATCTCTCCTGTCCGCTTCTCCTCCATTGAAGAAATGTTGACCGCGAGAGCATGGGGCAGCGAGATTCCTGCCCCAGTGGGCCTCTGTTAGCACTAGTTGCAGTCCCTTTTTTGACCACTAATTATTGCAATTATAATGCTCTATAGCTAAATTGATTGAGCTGCATCTAGAGAAGTGAACAAGCCAAATATCTACTTCTTTTGAGTGACCAATGATAGAGTAATTTTGTATTTCAATGGAATTTAAGATATATGGAGTTGTGAATGTGGACTTTCGAAAGATTAACATTTGTTGAATGACCTTCAAAAAAAAACAAAAAAAAAACCCCAACATCCACCACACACCCCAGCAAATATAAACAAAAGAATTGATTTCCTTAACGCTTCTGTAAATATTTATTGAATTTTCGTCTCTGTCTGTTTCCATGCTGACAGATTCTTTCATCATTCACTGGCTGCATTATGGGATTTTTTGCCACATGCCGATGGCTGTGAAAACACTGGGCCGCTAATAACAATTACTACCTCCTCCATTTATAATGAGCAATATTGATGGTGTTTTCTAACGTTTGAGCACATAAAAGCAGTGAAATCTGTAGGACAGATTTTCTTGCACACATTAATATTGAGTGCCTTCTGGGAAATCTCATAAAAAAAAAAAAAAAAAGCACACCCGCTCATATGAAACAAAAGCTAATAGAATAATCGCAGTAGCTGTGAATGTCGGCTAAATATTAATATTGAACCCGCACCGATATGGAGGATTTAAACGGATATCTGTACTAATGTTCTTCCCGCTGATGGACTCTGTGAATTACGTCTATATTACTCGATTTTGACTGTGGAGACACCCCCCCACCCCCCCCCCCCCCCCAACTTATTGGATCAATACACACCTTCTCGAGCGTTATTTAGAAAAACTGTAATGAGATTATTAATAATAATAATAATAATAATAATAATAATAATAATAGGCTTCGCAGCACTAGCTCTCTGATTCAGTTATGAAAACCTCCAGATGATGAAATGTGAAAAACACCTACTGCGGGTGTGTGTCCAAATGCATGTGCATTCTAATTCACTTCACCTCAGAGGTGTGTGTGTGTGTGTGTGTGTGTGTGTCTTGAGGCGGTGCAGCTTCAGGGCCCTGTCCGTGCGTGTTGCCGTGGCAACACTGTCGGTGGGCTTGTGTGTGTGTGTGTGTGTGTGTGTGTGTGTGTGTGTGTGTGTGTGGGGCTGGGCTGCAGAAGAGCTTCAGCGACCAAGCTGTCTACTGTTGCTGGAGCCATACAAAATAGACTCACTCTGACTGCAAGCATCTCATTATGCGCTCTGAGTGTCTTCTCTCTCTCTCTCTCTCTCTCTCTCTCTCTCTCTCTCTCTCTCTCTCTCTCTCTCTCTCTCTCTCTCTCTCTCTCTCTCTCTGTGTGTGTGAGAGAGAGAGACAGCATGAGGAGTGGTGGCAGAGCAATGAAACTGCTCAGTGAATCACAGCAATGGCGTTCTCAGCCTCTCCCCTGAGGCATTGTGGTTGTTGGTCTAATGATGTAGCTTGTATATAAGTGTTTGTTTTGTATATTTTTATTTATTTTACAATTTTTTTTAATAAACCAACAACAGGGTAGTATTTGTAAAAATCCTAATTTGATCATTTGTGTGTCTGGGTGTTTTGAGCAAGTTAACCACCATTTATTAAAACACTGTCCTGTTAAATAGGCCTTATTGGTGTTCCTGGCAAATGAACAACTGCGGGTTCAGTAATTGTAATTAGTGGTCGACTGATATGGGTTTTTTTAACAGCCGGTGCTGATAGTGGTGCTTAGAAAGCAGTGAAGCCGATGATACAAAGCTGATATTCTTACAAATAGAAATTAGAATAACACTAAAATTGTATGTACGCTCCTAGACTGACGGATACAAAACCGATAGTGTGTGTGTGTGTGTGCACGTAGTACACAATTTGTCTTAAACATGCCGTGCCTCACGTAACTTGGAAACACAAGCTTGCAGAGATTCCCTCAGTTACCAAGAGGCTGTCAATATTGTATCAGTATCATGGACAGTGGGGGAAATAAGTATTGAACGTGTCAACGTTTTTGTTTTTTTCAGTAAATATATTTCCAATGAGGTTATTCACATGAAATTTTCACCAGACATCAGTATTAACTGAAGAAATCCGGAAATATAAAGAATTCACAACATTAAAATCCATAAATAAAGTTGTGTAATAAAGTGGAATGACACGGGGAGGTTGGAAGTATTGAACACGCTAAGAAGAAGCAGTTCTCCTGGGTAAGGCAAGGAACCAGTTGAAATCCGTAAGTAATTATACCCCCTATCAGCTGGGTTAGTAAATTGATGGTCTATAATATAGGCTTGTCGTTACCAAGGTGTCACACAAGAAACATCTCATGATTGGTAAAAGCAAAGAGCTTTCCCAAGACCTTCACAACCTTATTGTTGCGAAACATATTGATGGAATTGGATACTTCTGAATCTTCCAGTAAGCACCATCGGGTTATCCGCAAGTGTAAGCAACATCACTCCATGGACAGGAGCTACTCGCAAGATTTCTGACCAGTGAGCCAGAAGAGTAGCCCAAGAGCCAAGGAAAGAGCTCCAGAAACACTTGGAGGCAGCAGGTGCCATCGTCGCAGAGAAAACAATCGGCAGACTCCACTGCTCACGCTCGTCCCACAAGACTCCATTACTAAAGAAAAGGCATGTTGAATAACTCATTTGGACAGGTCTATGAAATACTCAGAGAGTGTGTAACTTTTTGGCTGTCATGCTACACACCATATTTGGAGAAGAAATAGCACCGCACACCACCATAAAAACACTATACCAACAGTGAAATTTGGAGGTGGAAACATCATGGTGTGGGGCTGGCAGATCTCATATCATTGAAGGAACGATGAATGGAGCCCTTTACGGGAAGATTCTTGAGAAGAATCTGCAGCCATCCACCATGATGATGATGAGACGTGGGTGGAGCTTCCAGCAGGACAACGATCCAAAGCATACAGCAAAGGAAACCCTCACTCGGTTTCAGAGAAAATAAATCAAGGTGTTAGAATGGTCCAGTCAATCACCTGACTCGAATCCAATTGAACAACATTTAAAGACAGTATGTTTGAAGAATGGACCAAAATCACAGCTGAGTACTGTGGCCCGTTCGTTTCATGAATGTGTCTTGAGGCTGTTATTACAAACAAAGGCTTCTTCACCAAGTATTAAATACATTTCAGTTAGCGTGTTCAATACTTTCTTTTTTCCTGCGTCATTCTTCTTTATTGCACATAACTTCATTTATGGACTTTAATGTTGAGTTCTTTATATTAAGTTAATACTGTTATTACTGGTAATACTGAGTTAATACTGATGTCTGGTGAAAATTTCATGTGAATAACCTAATTGGAAATGTATTTATTGAAAAAAAAAAAATGGAGTTCAATACTTATTTCCCCCACTGTATCAGCGGTTACCCAGAGCTCTGATAGTGTGTGTGTGTGTGTGTGTGTGTGTGTGTGTGTGTGTGTGTGTGTGTGTGTATACAGTGCTGTGCAAAAATTTTAAGCATCCTACAAACTCTGTTATGGATTTTTATTTGATGACTTCTACATTTATTGAGTCAGTACAAAAACATTTTATATTTCCAAACATTAGTTTTCTAGAACAAAATTAGATTTTTACAGAAAAATGTTAGTATGTGATTAAAGAAAGCAGCGTATTAAGCGTTAAGAGACACTTTTCAGACAAAAAACACAATGAAGGCTGCTGGGTTTTGCTGCAAAAATAAGAAGCGAGTGTGACGGGCAAAGTCTCGGAAGAACCGCAGCTGGTTCTGTTCAGTAAAACTTACAGCTCATTTCCTTATAAAACTGCACTAATTGTACTGGAGACTACTGTTTTTATTTTTATTTTTTCATCATGCCAAATATTGACTTTTTTCATTTTCTGCTGTTTACTGCTCTGTATGGTATTTCTTTTTAGTGTAGAAACATTTAATTTCATTATTTTTGAAGGCATCTTTGCTCTACAGCATTTCTTTGCAAACTTTTACAGTTGTGTGTGTATAATATAATATTTCAGGTCTGCAGTACCTGTAATAATATATTAGGAATGTATCCAGACAGATACGAATGCCCCCCCCCCTTTATTTATTTATTTTCATTATTTTTTTTATTTATTTATTTATTTATTTATTTATTTATTTATTTATTTATTTTATTTTTTATTTTATTTTTTTAAGGGGTGTCCCGATTCGATCTCAGCAGATTCATGCAGTTTTTACCTGAATGATATCGGCTTTATTGAACACTGACTTAAGGCCGATCCTGTTTTACGTCAGTTGTCACGGAGAGCACAGTTTGTGGCGGGACAAATTAAAATTAAAATGTCTGCAGTGTATAAAAATTTTAAATTGGAAAATGAAATCAGTCCAACAACCACTTGTAATGCAACGTGAGCATCCTGTAAGGTGTTGGCGCTAGAGCTGTGTTCCATACTACCAATGTGATACGACTCCTAAAATCTAAACCCTCAAAAGAAAACCGCAAGTTCACTCTGGTAACTCGGGCAAACCCTTCACCAAAGCAACACTGTCCCGTAACAGAGGCGCAGACGTGTGCGAGTGCAGATATTTATTGTGTAAAGTGCAAAACAAAGCACCAAAATTGCAAGAACCAGAACCATGAACACAAACATGAGATACAAGGCGAAACAGGCAGACTCTTAGCAAGGCTGTGGCACACGACACACAGGGTTGACGATGATGACTACAAATACCAAGAAACGCACAGAAGTGAGGCTTATTATGGGTAATACAAAACAGGGATGAGTAAGACGCATGTCTGTGTTGGTCATGTGATGTGCTAGGGCTGATGGGTGATGTAGTCCTGTGCTGATTTCGGCATAACCATGACGCACACTGGAGAATACTTTCAAACGGAGAGAGAAATTTCCTCTCCTGGAATTGTTTTTTTTTTTAAAAAAAACAACTACTAAAGAACAGCTTGGATTCAGGCATTTTTTTCATAGTGCACTGCAGAGTTTTCAGTTGTCAGTCAGATGCATTTGGATTGATTTTAATAATATTAATGTACTTAAAGTGTGCACCAAGCACTAGATAAATACAAGTATTGTATTGGGACTCTGTTTCGAAATATACTCGATATTAAATGACTCTGCTTGGAATCGGGGCAAAAAAACTTGACATCTCTAACTTTTTAAAAGAAGAAAAATAGAAACCTTGGCAATAACATTTCTAGAGTAACGCGCATCGACGAAAACCACATTTGTGTCACATCAACTGGCAGCATTCATTCAATCATCCTTTAGTAACGGCCTTATCAGCATCACCCTGGTTTAGATAAGGCAATTAGTTCACACATAGTTAAACAAATTTTTTTCTAAAAAATTTTAACAATACACACATGCATGTGTCGTGTTAAGTCACCATACTTTTTGTATCGTATTGACGCTGCTGGGAGTCAATCCCGGAAGAGTCGATGTCCGATTTCCTGATTACGGACATTGAAACCCAAGGGTCAATCACACTCACTGAAGAGGAGTCCCCTGGTGCAAACATGACGAACAAAATGAATTTAGCATCTGACTGTTTCCGTTTGTGATACAGTCTGTAGATATCAATTTATTTTGAAGATAAATGGGTAGGAATTGAACAAATCATGGCTGTCTGAATAAAAAAGAAAGTCTACGTATGCACCGGATAACATTCTCACGCCATGACCGGTTGATTGTATTGTAGTCAGTGACCTTTTGATTTGAATTAATCCTAGTTATTTAATTAAGCCTAGTTTAGAAGTAGTTTTAGCTGACCTAAATGCTGTCAAGACATACTTTTGGTATTTCATACGTGATGTTTGTTTGAAATAATCCAATTGACCGACTAATCACGAAATAAAGAAATAATTGATTGTCAAATCCATTTGTGCAGCCCAATTATCATGAGGTTTAACATTCAGCTTTGATTTGATGTTTTTTTGTGAAGAAGTGAATGTTTGAGTTTGTTCAGTCTTTACCAGTCATAATTACTAACATGGTGATGGACAGATTTAACATTTGTATTGTTTGTAATTATTAACCGTAGCTAAGCAACTAATGAGGATTGTGAACTAAAACTGTTCATTTAAATTATTAGATTTAAATACTATTAGACAGCCTCACATAAAGTTACTACTGCAGGCTGATGTCGCATAGTATGCAAAGATGTGTGTGTGTGTGTGTGTGTGTGTGTATTGGCCTATAGTAAAAAAAACAAAACTCATTATAATACTTAAGTGATTAACTACAACTACACCAACTAGTCTATGAGCTTCCACTCTTCATTCTGCTTGCTATTGTATGTCATCGTTTAATGTGCGACTCATTCCTCTTTCCAGATCAAACGACGTGCTATTTTAGATTGATTGTGAAAGTGAAATCTTTTATACGTAAGCTTAATTCCTACAGAAGCACTTAACACTAGCAAAACATGTTTTTTAGTCAGCCTGGGCAGTTGTCTTGTTTAGACCAGTTTTGTTTTGCTCGTTGTTTACACTCGCTTTAAGTGCCTTGTCAAAAAGGCACTTGCTATTCATTTTGACAGACATTTTAAAATCTTTTTAATTAAAAAACTAAATTAAAAGCAAATCATGGTGCCTTGGGCTCGTAGGAATACTGTTTCCGGTCCAGTTTTGATCTTTAGTCTGTGGTAGGTCTTCTCAGTACAGTGAAAGAGAGAGATGGCTGACTGTAGATCATATCATATTGATCTTGCTTGTCAATCGTTTATGCACATGGCGATCATCTTTGAGACACTCTGTAATGAAATCTGATTGTCTGGAGTTAGTAGAGAGCGGTTGAAGTGCATTCCTGCCCTTGGTGTCAGTCCTCCCTCTTCGCCCGAGGGGTGGCAGCCAGCCGCTTACATCATTTGTGTTTCTTGGAAGCCATCCTAAATATTTTGTGCATGACAACAGAATCTTGACAGTGCAGCTTCATGAAACGTTTCTCATGTTCTGACCAGAAGACTATAGAGCAGGAGTGTGTACACGTACTTGTCTATAATCTTCTCAGCTCTCCGCATGGGGATCAGGAACTAGCGCAACTAGCACTAGTCAGGGATCCATGTAGTCGTGTCGACTCCTGTTCCTGCCCCAGGTGTTTGTTAGCAAGCACGAGGGTCATGTAAGGTTTTGAGTTTGTGGTTGTGACGCCTTGAAGGAGTTGTAAAGTTCTGCTGCTTTAAAGTGAAATGTTAGACTACTTTGAACAAAAAGTTAACACTCTTTACTTAATTTGAATGTTTTAAATGGAATCGAATTAATGCCGAGCTATTGTGTATGACGAACATAACAATGATGGTCTAACTATAACATTAGGTATTGATGTAATAATAGTTTTTAATGTGACTTTAGGCACTTGCACTGTTGGTTTTCGTAGGTTTTGTGGATTGTTGAAAGCCACGTTTGGCCCCTTAAGCATGACACTAAATACCTTTGATAATTGTTTCCATTTGTAATGTTGGTGTTTTAATGTGTGGTGGCTGGAGGATGGTTGTATGTGGAAGTTTTGTGTGTGTTCAATCTGTTTTGCTAAACACAGTAGGCTCGTGTATCTGCAAACTAGTAGAGATGTTTGTGCGTGATTAATTTCTTAAATTCTAAAGTGAACGAATTTTAATAGTGCTATTACCGACCAAATTGGAGGCAGTTTGAGGTGTATTTATTCAGTCGTTCCGTTACAGAATGCCAGCTTAGTCATTTTGGCATTTTGAATTGTAATTTGACTACAATAGGTGTCTCTCTTCGTGAAGCTTGCCTCTGAATTCGTTCTCTTCCTTTTCTGTATGTGTGTGTGTTAAGTGTGGCCAGGGGCTGTGAGGGCTCCGTGGGGAGATGCTGGAGGTGCAGGAGGAGCGAGCAGGAGCAGCAGCAGCAGCAGCGGGAACGGCCAGTGGAACGGCGCCGGGCGCCACGGCCAGGAAAGAGCGAGCCAAAGACCGGCAGGAGGAGGGCCAGGACTGCAGTGGCCCTGCTGCAGCCGCCAACACCGGGTCCCGCAGCGCCCGGGCCAAGGCAACGCCCGCCGCGCACTCGCACACACACACACACTCACACACGCCCAGTCCTCACCAGCACACTACTGCTTCAGCCTCGGTAGCTCTGGGACTGTCGTCAATGCATTCCAGCAACCCCAAAGTGAGAAACTCTCCTTCAGCTAACACGCAGAGGTGAGACACAAAACAAGGTCCCCATGTTAAGCATGCAATGTTACTTGACAATTAATATGTGGCATTTGAAAATCTGATTGTATTTCATTGGTATATTCTTTGCTTCAGTATTCTTTGTTGTAGCAGTTTGCTTGTACAAGGAGTTACTCATTTCTGTCTGGCCAAGAGTGGTGGATTCCCAGAGAATTATGACGCAAAAGGAAAATTATCCCTCCCCACTCAATTTCTCCTACTCTCTTTAAAAGACGCCTCAGTTAAAACGACATGTAAGCAAGCGCTTATGGAGAGGAAAACAGGCCAGGCAGAGCTAACTGCCGCTGCAGTGTGTGTTTTGGGGGAAGGTACCCTGGAGAAGCTTTTGGAGTCGTTCCAATTGTCTGATTCAACGCTCATGAAACCGACCCACACAAGCTCAGCCAGAACTGCCTCCTCATTCGTCCTGTGTCTTGCCTACCAGTCTTGTCCAAAGCCAAAATGCCCACCCTCTTGTTGACGTATGCTTCTCTAGCCAGCTAAGGAATGGGCCACTGGCCTGCCAGGTTCCTGCTGGGCTTGTCTTGCACCACGACTCATAGCCATGCTGGGCCAGGTCTTGCCTTGGTGCTTTTTTTTTTTTTTTTTTTTTTTTTTTTTTTTTTTGCCTCCAGGTCATCATCTGGTAGCCATTTTTGGATCTAGATTTATTGTTAAACGTTGTACCGAGTAGTTCAAAACAGAGTGGCAGTCGAGAGACCACTGTCTTTGTTTAACTCCAATTTTTAGTTCTTCTTCCTGAGCCTGCAATGGTTTTCACTCTGCACTCCTACCTAGCTTGTTACCGCCACTTCTACTTTCCATAACTTTGTTAGCTCAAATCCCTTGCAGATGTGTTCCTTGTCACCATGGTAACGTGACGTGAATTCAGGGCCTGGTCTCCGGTTATCCGATGGCCAATCTGGTTAAACAGGGTATTTTATTAAATATTAACTTGACACTCTGTCAACAGAGAGGAAGAGAAATGGAGAGAACAGGTTTCGGACATAAGGGCACTGTAAGTGCAACTGGTGCGTCACCTGGCTGCATTAGGATTTCCCTTAGATGTTCCAGTAACATTTTTAGGGTGGGGTAGGTATGCAAGTGACACAGCAGGAAACTGTCCTCATTCAGGTGGTCATTAAAATACTGAGTTGGACTGAAAGGTTCCTCATTTTTTCCCCTGTGAACTATTACTGGTCTGACACAAAAATGGTTGATTTAGGACTGTAGTGTCATGAGCTGGAATAACTTTTCAGTAGATGTCTCGTTGTGGAAGCAGTAACTGAAATTGGTTGTTCAGGTTTATTCCTAATTATATGGAGCTGTCGGGTTCAACATTTATTAATTGCAACTGGAGGTAAAAACCAGTAACTTTGGTGTTTAGATATGTACTGAAATGTCATTAGAATCATATGAACGTATGATACCTGAAGAGTATCATCTCATTGCGTCTGTTCTCTTCTGATTTTACTCTAGCAGTCCAAAATCCAAGCAGGAGGCCATGGTGCGCTCACCACCCGTGATGTCTCCTTCCAGCGCCGCCCAAATGGACTCCAAACTGCCCAATCAGGGAAAACAAGCAGGTGCCGGCAGCCAATCGCAGCCGTCTCCCTGTGAGCCCAAGGCGCTGAGTGCAAGCCACACACCCAAAGGCCCTCAGGGGTCTGTGGGTAGCATGGGACTCAAAAATGGACAGGGCCTGAATTCTGGCAATGGAGCAAAAAGCAAGATCAAGAGGGAGCGAAGCACTTCGATTGAGTCTTTTGAGCAGAGGGATACAGGGACGCCCAATAATGAGGGGGACCAGAAAGGTAGGCAAATCTGACGGTCTTTTGGGGAAGTACTAATTTTATCAGCTACTGAGTGATGACACTCACTCAGTAATTGTTGATTTGCTCATCCAAAGCTGTATTTTGTCAGTTTTATGGAAACTTTAGGTAAGGTTTTGAAATGCCTGTCTTATTGTTTGGATTGCTCAAGTAAAGGAAAGTATTTTTTCTAGTTCTTTCCAAGTTTTCCATTGGGAATCCACATTTCCATGTAATTTGTGTCTGGAAAAATCTACATTTTAAGAGGAAATATGATGGTTTAAAAGTTACTGATGATTGTATGTAAGCTATTTAAACATTTGTGTGATATGCACTTAAGGACGTTAATGTGGTATAAACCCTCCTGTGGGATTGTTTGATAACCCCAAAGAAATGTTATCTATAATTCCATCGGTCTTGTTCTCTTATCTCCCTTCGAGTGTTACGATGTTAAAACATGACCAGAATACGGCCTAACGTTTTAAAACCCCCAAGACACAAATGTGCAGTGTGTCATTGCAGTCACATGTTCACTTGGGCTGTTTTTCTAGTGCATGAGGTCGCCTGTCTTTCCCGCTGTCCTCGAGCACTGTGCTCAGGACTGTAGTGCTGCATAAAGACATCCACACCCCCCATATGTCTACCAGTGAAAACATCACAGTGTAGATACAGAGGTTGGAAGTGCCAAGGAATGTACCATCTTGCCTGCTTGGAGAGGTGGCCTTAGTCCCTTTACCCGATTGTCTGAAGGACCCCTGCTGGTGGTTAATGCTTCTGCATAGAGGTTATTTGTCTTGAGACTAGCCATTTAATTAACCATGTGTCAAATATCTTCTGCAAAATCACCCAGGTATTTAAATCAGTGACAAATATGGTCTATAATGAGTTTATATAGACTTGCATTCATCGTTCACTGAGCTTACGGGAGGTGTGTTGAAAGAAAATGCTTTTATGAGTGCAGACAAAGCTGTGCAAAGCATGAAATGAGCATCTCCCACCCCCCACCTGTTTGTGCGTGAATGTGACTGCGCCTCCTGACTCAATGGGAGATAAAGGAGTTAGTTTATTGGTTGTTTTGTGCGTGTGCACGTCTCTATGAGTCAGCCTGCTAGGTTAGTTTTGTGTGTGTTTGACTTTGCTGTCGGGAGTTTGCTCATGGCGTTTGTTTGCTTGTGCAGCAAGTGTATTCTCCACACAGGAAGTCCTGTTGTTATGCTCCTCTTCTTTATTCCAACTCTATTATCCAAGCGGTGGTTCTAGACACTGTCGTATCCTGGCTACAGGGAAGCGGTGTGTGCGAAGTATATACAGTGCTCTCCGATAATATTGGCACCCTTGGTAAATATGAGTAATGAAGGCTGTGAGAAAATTGTCTTTATTGTTTAACCTTTTGACCTTTTTGTTAAAAAAATTTCACAAATTCTCTGCTCTCATGGATATCAAACAATTGTAGACAAAGCACAGGGTTATCAAAAAATATCTTTTTATCTATATAGGAGTGGAACAATTATTGGCACCCTTTTAGTCAATACTTTGTGCTACCTCCCTTTGCCAAGATAACAGCTCTGAGTCTTCTATAATGCCTGATGAGGTTGGAGAATACATGGCAAGGGATCTGAGACCATTCCTCCATACAGAATCTCTCCAGATCCTTCACATTTCGAGGTCCACGCTGGTGGACGCTCCTCTTCAGTTCACCCCACAGGTTTTCTATGGGGTTCAAGTCAAGGGACTGGGATGGACATGGCAGGACCTTGATTTTGTGGTCAGTAAACCATTTATGTTGATTTTGATGTATGTTTTGGATCATTGTCCTGCTGGAAGATCCAACCATGGCCCATTTTATACTTTCTGGCAGAGGCAGTCAGGCTTTCATTTAATATCTGTTGATATGCGATAGAATACATGGCATCCTGGTGTATTAACAAAATGTCCAGGTCCTCTGGCAGATAAAGAGCCCCAAAACATTAAAGAGCCACCACCATATTTAACCGTGGGCATGAGGTACTTTTTCCATACGGCTACCTCTCTGTGTGCACCAAAACCATCTCTGGTGTTTATTACCAAAAAGCTCTGTTTTGGTTTCATCTGACCATAGAACCCGATCCCATTTGAAGTTCCAGTAGTGTCTGAACAAACTCAAACTGAAGACGCTTGAGTTTGTTTTTGGATGAGAGTAGAGGTTTTTTTCATTGAAACCCTTCCAAACAACTTGTGGTGATGTAGGTGACTTTGGATTGTAGTTTTGGAGACTTTCTGACCCCAAGACGCAACTAACTTCTGCAATTCTCCAGCTGTGATCCTGGGAGATTTTTTGGTCACTCAAACCATTCTCTTCACAGTGCGTTGAGACGATAGAGACACACATCCAATTCCAGGTTGATTCATAACATTTCCAGTTGACTACAACTTCTATAATAATAATAATAATAATTGTTGCACACCTTATATTTAACAAAGATTTTTTTTGATAAACCTGTGTTTATTCTGCATTTGTTTGAAATCCATGAGAGCAGAGTATTTTTGTGAATTGTTTTAACAAAAGATCAAAAGGTTAAACAATAAAGAGTTTTTCACAGCATTCTTTGCTCATATTTACCAAGTGTGACAATATTAGTGGAGGGCGCTGTATATGGTGTTGACTGTCAGGGTAGTAGAACGCAAAGTCATGGGCAGAAGCAAGAAGAACTTAACTGCTCAGAGATGGTACCATTTTCAAAAGAGCCTTTTACGTATTGCAGACAGAATGCAGATTCTTAGGTTGTCATAATACTAACAAAGATTTTATGAAAAAGTTATCCCAAACTAAGAAAAATTAACGGTGTTTAGTCCAGACAGCTCAGTAGGTTTTATTTGATTATAGGCCACCCCATGTGTCTATTCATTAATGGTTTAAATAGTACAGTTCACCTAATGAAATAGTTCCTTTCGCCAAGTGACTCATGATGGTTTTTGTATAGGATGGAGAGCACTCATATTTCTCATGTTTCCTCCATCACTCCAGAACTGGGCAGTAGGGCAAAGAGGTTATGTGTAGCCGAACGACGACAGCCCTATAGTGGAGCTGACTGGTGTTCAGGAGGTGAGAGTGATGAAGATGACCCAGGATTCTTCAGTAAGTGACTGACTTTTGGAATTTTGAACCTGCTGTGATTGTCATAAAAGAGAATTGTGGAATGTGTTTACTTTCATAGTATGTTGTAGCTGATTAAAACCTAGTACTAAGCACTAAGTTTAAATAAATTGTTCTAGAGCAGAAACAACACAACAATTCTGTTGTAATTGCCCCACCACTGTTTTTTTGGGGTCTGTGTCTCCAAGGTGGACCCATGTGACTTAGAGCTACAATCCATAGGAAATTTTGTTTAAAATGAAAGAAACATGATTATGGTCAGGGGAGAATAAATACTATAATAATACAAAAATGCAAATATAATATAATGATTCTGAACTGCTGTGAGCTACCCTGCTATTCCTGTAATAGCAATTGGTGTCTCGGCAGTATTGGTGGGAAGTTTGTATGCATATATGGTATACTAGCTCAAATGCGTCAAACGGCATAGTGTCACAACTTTGTGTGAAAGAAGTCTGACTACACTTTGACACACAAGTAAGCAGCCAGTCAGAAAGAAAAAGGAAGTGCATGAGAGAAAAAAGTGTGATGCTATGAAAGAAAAAGGAACTTTTTGGGCTGTTTTCTTGCTGAGCAGTTAAAACATTTACTTTATCCTCTAGCTTGCTGGATAAATAAACACTTCATAAGTGACTAGATATGATGGTTTTGTTTGAGTGGGTTAAAGTTAGTGGGCTAGACCATGTCTATCGATGTCGGAGGGCTACTTGCCACCATCCTGATTTAATTTCAGGCGATTATCCTCTTTTAGTACCTAAACGACATGTCTTTCCCTGTCTGCCTTCCCCCACCTCTCAGACTGTAACTCCAATGACATCAAGCCAGATCCGAGCAATCTGGCGGCCTCCACGCCTACCCACAATGCTGTTGGAGGACAAAACACATCATCAGAGTTGGGAAGCAGTCAGAAAGCTGGGTCAAAGGTTGTTTATGTTTTCACCACAGAAATGGCAAACAAGTAAGACTTATTCCACTTATTTATTTATTTGCTTATCTCTCATTGTTTCAGTCTTTCAAGAAAATTATTACTCATATTTAATCAGAAGTTGCTGATTTAGGGAGGAGAGCTTTACCTCCATGCTATGCAATTACCTATAACTGTAATTTTATTAGCATATTGTTTGGTAAAAAAAACAAACAATGCAAAAAAAACAAAAAAGACCTATGTTGTAGCTATTATTGGACTATGTATTCCTCTTCAATCCTTAAACCTGGACATGATGTATGCAAAATAAAACTATTTTTTAAAAACTCAGATGCATAGGTGTTATTTTTGGACATGAGTATTCTAATAATTGGCATTGCGCAGTATTTAAATTGATTATTTAACCTTATGATCTTACCGACAGTAGCCTTCAGTGTAGCTGTAGAGCAGGACTGCAGATTTTTTTTCCTCTCCAAATTTTGGCAATATTTTTCTTTCTCTAACCCTTAATCACATGGATTTGATTGAATAATGACTGACCAGTGTCTATATACAAGGTGAGAGTAGAGAGTAGAATAGTCCCTGAAGTAGAGTCCATGCTAGCAGTTTTCATATACTAACTGAAAGACATTGCCCTGTATTCATTACAAGTGCAACCATTATGCAAGACTGCTTTGTCTTTGACTCGCACATCACATTCTGTCTGTATAATATAAAACCTGTTGTTTTCTCATCTAAAAGTGTCTCATACTGGTATAATGGTAGGTAACATATCCACACCCTAAGAAGAGTTCTAAGCAGATAAACAACCATACCATCAACATACCAACTACCATGTACATGAACCTACATGAAATCTCTCCATGTTTAATAATTTCGAATTTGTATGGAAATGTACTTTAGTTTACACATTTCATTTATATGGTTTACGACTGCAAAACTCCCCAGTTACATCTGACTGATGCCAATTAATTCCCATAATTGTTACTGAATGAATCCTATCTATGTGACTGGCTCTGTGTTGAAAAAGTGAGAAATAAGAGTTAGTGTCACTGGCATGGTAGCAGAGACTGGTGAAACCTTTAGATCACAATCAGCAGGATTCCAAATGTCAGTGGCAATCTATCAGGGATGCATGCAGTTGCTATAAGAAACGTCTCCCACTCAGCTGCATGTCATTACAGAGCTGATGTTACACAGGAAGGGTGATGAGTCTGGTGTCACAATACTGACTGAGACTGTTTATCTTCTTCTGTTGCTTGTGTTGTACATCTGTTGAGTTGTGAATAAAAACTTGCAAGCATGCACGCTGATAACCATAGAGGTTCAAATGTAATTTATCAATTAGTACTGTAAACGAGTGGGATGAAACGCTAAACCCTTGATTAGAAATTGTAATTTAATGAGGTTTCAGCTGTATTACTTCAGTATAGTGAAAATTTTGTCTTTGGGCGTAGTTGTTAGTTTATGAAATACTGAAATTTACTTATCCACAGTGTGTGTGTGTGTGTGTGTGTGTGTGTTCTCTTTGATTTCCAGGGCTGCAGAAGCAGTAATCACGGGCCGTACAGACAACATAATTACTTATCACATGAACAATATTTCTAATGGCAAGGGTGGCAAGCCACAACTTCCCTTGGTAATAAACAGTTTACATTTTAAACAGTTTAATTTTTGTTTTTAATACCTTCAGCGTTCATCTAAAACTGGAAAATCCTCTTTTATCTGTTTCAGAACAATCAACTTGGGCCACACAGGAATGATCCCAAGCAGCAAGGGGCACAATCCCAGCAACAGCAGTCTTCTCATTCTTCTGACCAGAATCATCAAACAGCCTCCAAAGCAGCACAGCCATGCCAGCCACAGCAGCAATCTTCAGCGCAACCAGTCCAACCTCAGCAAGCAGCCCAAGTGGCTAAACCAGCTAGCCTCACCCAGGATGGCCCACCATCAGGAGGCATGGACTCTAAGAGCCCCCAGGACGGTGCTGGATCACATGATGGTAGTAATCCTGCAGGGACGCCTGGTAGTCAGCCTCCCAATCAGGCTCCAAATGCTGGCCCTCAACAGGGCTTCTCTTCCCTTGACCTGCCCAAAGGAGCAGATGTTAAATTAACAGTCCAGCACCAGCAGCAGCTTGCTCATGAGATCATGTCGAGCATGGGGGACAACCCTGAGGGTCTTTCCCAGGAGCAGTTGGAGCATCGAGAACGCTCCCTACAGACTTTGCGTGATATCCAACGTATGCTTTTCCCAGATGACAAAGACATGGCCGCCATGGGTCAGGGGAACATGGGTGTACCCCCACCTAATGCTTCCATGATGGAGGGTGGTCCCAAGAAACCTGAACAGGGGCCACTTCAAGCTATGATTGCTCAGTCTCAGAGCTTAGGGAAACCTGGTGGTCCTGGGGGTCCACGGCCAGAAGGACCTCCATTTGGGCCACCAGGACCCAGGGATATGCCTTTTTCACCAGATGACCTTGGGCCTCCTCCACAAGGTCAGGGCCCCATGAATTCACATCCTGGACCTGGTGGAGAACATGGCGACCACATGACACCAGAGCAGATGGCCTGGCTGAAGTTACAGCAGGAGTTCTATGAAGAGAAGAAGCGCAAACAGGAGCAAATGCAGCATAGACCAATGGGAGACATGATGCTTCATCAGGGTGGCCCACGGGGCATGATGCGTGGGCCTCCACCTCCCTACCAGATGAATCCTGGTGAAATGTGGGGACCTGGGGCCCCAGAGCCATTTCCTGAGCAAATGAACATGGGCCCTAGAGGAATGCATCCACACATGCAGAGAATGCCAGGTTTCTCTGGAATGATGAACCCTGATATGGAGGGAGGGCCTAACCCCATGCCTAGGCCTAGCATGAATTGGCCTGATGACATGCCGAAAATGGGAGATGGAAGGGGGTTTCCACCAGGTCAGGGGATGTTTGGTGGCCCAGGTGGGCGTGTGGAGAGGTTCCCCAACCCTCAGTCTGTTCAAGAAGCTATGTTCCATCAAGGCATGGGTGACAAGCAAGGTATGGGTCTACCACCAAGCATGATGATGGATATGAACCGGGTAATGGGGAACCAAAGACCTATGGAGCCTGGGAATGGAGGTGGCATGATGTTTCCCAGAATGCCAGGTGAAGGTCCTATGAGCCCCTCTTCAAGGATGGAGTTTGTGAAAGGTTTGGGGCGTGACATGGGTGAGTTTGGAATGGGACCTGGCAATCTCAATGTCAACATGGGGCCCAGTCCTCAGATGATGGCTTCCAAGATGAGAGAGCCACAGATGAACATGAGCCCAGAAGAGATTATGAAAATGAGGCACGGTGGAGGTCCCATGTCTGAGGCCATGGCTCCACAGCAGAAGATGATGCAGGGGCCTCCATTTCCTGACCAGCCTCATCCAGGTGACTTCAACATGGCACCAAACCGGCAGTTCCCAGTCATGGGTCCTCAAGGGCCTGGTAATCAAAGAGGTCCCAGAGGTGAGCCACCTTTTGTCACTGATCAACGAGGAGGTAATGTTGGTGGCAATGGTCGTCTCAGCCACATGCCATCTTTACCTTCTAACCAGCCTCCCAACAGCTCAGGCCCCCCACCTAACCAGAGGAATATGGGTCGCAAACCCTCAGACTTGAGTGTCCAGTCTGGCCCAGCCAATTCACCTAATGTAAACCCACTTAAGTCCCCCACCTTGCGGCAGGTCCAGTCTCCCATGCTAGGCTCCCCTTCGGGTAACCTCAAGTCTCCACAGACACCTTCACAGTTGGCCAGCATGCTTAGTGGGCAGCCTGCAGCAGCAGCAGCAGCTGCTGCCTCCATTAAGTCTCCTCCAATGATGGGTTCAGCAGGGGCATCACCCGTCCATATGAAGTCACCATCACTTCCTGCCCCTTCCCCTGGCTGGACATCCTCACCCAAGCCGCCCATGCAGAGTCCAGGGATCCCCCAAAATAAACCTCCACTTAGTATGACCTCACCAAATATGATGGGCAATGTGGAGCAAGGTACAGAATTCTGCTCTGTTAAGTATTTTTGTCTTATTTTAAACATGTATGGATTAGTCATACAATTGTTTTAAAGCTTGCAGGACATTCGATCTTAATTTGTTGGAATGTACATCGTGATTCTATATGTGGCAAAAACTGTTGTTTGTATTGTTACTAAGCGCTCTACTTATTTTCTCCAGGTGGAAGCGCTCCTCCGTCCGCACCCCCTTCCAGTAGTTCTACCAGCCAGCCGGGCTCCATCAGTGTCCCAGGAAGTCTTCCGTCCAGCAGTCCTTACACCATGCCGCCAGAACCCACGCTATCCCAGAACCCTCTCTCCATCATGATGTCGCGTATGTCAAAGTTTGCTATGCCTAGCTCCACACCCCTTTATCATGACGCCATTAAAACTGTGGCCAGCTCAGATGATGACTCGCCACCAGCAAGATCGCCAAACCTTCCATCCATGAATAATAATATGCCTGGTAAGACTATATTAATGTTTGACTAAAATACAGACTGGTGACAATTTAAAGGAACAATAGTTGGCTCTGTTATGCTGTGGAAACCATTTTGCTGCCTTGAAATGGGTCCATTTCTCCCTTTAGAGGGGAGGGTCAATGCAAATCAATACAAAGTTATTCTAAATGATCCCCTATATTCTATAATGAACCATTTCTATTCTGATGGGAGTGGTCTCTTCCAGGACGACCCTCTCCGCTTTCACAGAGCATGAGGGCTCACTGAGTGGTTTGATGAGTGTTAAAATGAGGTAAATCATATGCTATGGCCTCCCTGGTCACCAAATCTCAACCCAATTCAACATCTATGGTAGATTTTGGATGGGCATGTTAGCCCACACTCAACACAGTCATCAAAACCATAAAACTATGGGAATATCTTAGAAGATGGAAGAATGCGGTTCCTATCTCCAGTGTAGTTTCAGCGACTTGGAGAATCAATCGTTGCACTAGTTGCTCGTGGTCGCCCAACATCTGTATAAAACACTTTATGTTGGGTTTTCCTTCAATTTGTCACCCTTCTGCATATAATGTACATGTGGCAACTTGAATGCTTAAATAGTTATAAAGCCCATAATTTCTTTGTATTCATTAAAAGTAAAGCAAGTATCTTAAATAGTTCAGTTTACCTGCTTTTAGCTTAAATTTTGCCAACACATCTTCCAAGCAGGGGACACGTTGACTTAGTGTTCTAGTGTTTTACTTTGTGAATTTATTTTTGAAAATATACACTCATTTCAAATCTGATGACTGCAACACACTCCAAAAAAAGTTAAGACAGTCAACTGTTTACTACGTTTAACATTGCCTTTTCTTTTAAGAACACTTAACCAACTGGTGTCATCAGTGCCCAAACGCTTAAGTTTAGCAAGTGGAATTTCCCTCCATTCATCCATTATGCATTTCTTCAGCTGCACATCTGTATGGGGGCCTTCATTGCCTTATTTTGTGCTTCATAATGCGCCACACATTTTCAATCGGAGCCGAGTCAGGACTGCAGGCATGCCATGCTAGGTATATGCTAGCCTGCTGGAAAATGCAGGAACGTCTCTGGAAAAGATGTCTGGATGGCAGCATACATTGCTCCAAAATGTGTACATAGCTTTCTGCATTAGTGGTGCCCTCACAGATGAGCAAGATGCACTTGCCATGGGCACTGACACACCCCCATACCATAACAGACACTGGCTTTTGGACCTGACGCTGATAACAGCTTGAATGGTCCATTTCCTCTTTGGCCCAGAGAACACGACAGCTGTTTTGTCCAAAAACTGTATGAAATGTCGACTCATTGGACCACAAGACACGATTGTGCTATTGTCCATCTCTGATGAAACCGAGCCCAGAGAAATGGATGGCGCTCCTGGACAGTGTTGATGTATGACTTCTGCTTTGCATAGGCCTAGGCCTTAAAGGCCTTAACTTGCATCTGTGGATGCAGTGGTGACTGGTGTCCTCTGACAAAGGTTTACCAACATAATCCCGAGCCCATGTCAGGATATCAGACTCATGATGGTTTTTAAGACTGACGTCTGCGGGATCGGCGATCAGAAGTGGTTTTCAGCCTTGCCCTTTACGCACAGAGATTTGACTGGATTCCTTTAATCTTTTAATAATATTGTGCACTGTAGAAGATTAAATGCCCCAAATCCTACCGATTTTTTTCTTTGGGGGAAAGTTGTTCTCAAAGTGTTAGATTATTCGCTGACACATCTGTTGGCAGAATGGTGAACATTGACTTGCTCTTGAAGAACTAGGCCTTTTTTTGGAGGCTCATTATATACTATGATTAGACGATTGTCTCACCTGTTTCACACCACCACCTTATTTCAACTTGTCGCATCGCTATTAGTCCTAAATTGCCCCTGTCCCAACTTTTTTGGAACATGTAGCATGCATCAATTTCAAAATAAGCATTTACTTAAATAAATAAAGTTGCTGAAGATGAATCAATCAAGAAACCTACACTTGGTTTGATTACATTTTAGCAGAGTTTGTTTTATAGGTAGGATCCTATAATTACTGTATTTAAATTTTTATATTTATACTGTGCCAACAGAAGAGAATTGTATTGGCCTAATGTACATCTGATTCTGTAGTCCTGTTTTGTTCACTGTGTCTATCCTCAGAATCTAATGTAATCACAGGTTTCATATGGTTGAGCAGTGTTACAGTAGAAATCTACATTTAATACTGTCTAAATTCCCTTTGTGATAATTCTTGCAGGTATGGGAAACCACCATCAAGGCCATCCACGCATGATGACCCCCAACTCATCTGGGCCCATGCCTTCGCTCAGCCCTATGGGAATGAACACCATGGGATCCCAGCCTCTTTCTCATGGCATGCCAAACCAAATGCCTTCACCCAATCCTATGGGCCCTAACATGCCCCCTCACTCTGGGCCTATGGGTCCTGGCATGATGTCTCATGGAATGATGATGCCGCCAGTCTCTCAAGACCCAGGCATGGGTAACAACCAGATGATGCCCCAAGGTCGTATGGGTCTGCCTCACAGAGGACAGGGCTTTCCTCCTGGACAGTCACCACCACAGCAGATGCCATTTCCTCACAATGGTCCTGGTCCTCAGGGTGGCTTTCCACATGGAATGGGTTTCCCGGGAGAGGGGGGTCCAATGGCGAGGATGGGGAACATGGCCCATGGGCCTGGTGGTGAACCAGGAATGTGCAAACCCAACACACCTGGGGGACAGGAGTTTAATAACATGCCGGGTGTCTTTAATGACTCAGATTTACATGAGGTAATGCGGCCGGGTGCTTCTGGAATTCCAGAATTTGACCTTTCGCGTATTATCCCCTCAGAGAAACCCAGCCAGACTCTGTCTTACTTTCCCCGAGGAGGAGAGGCACCTGGTGGGAAACCACCTCACTCTTCTGGCCCTCCTGGCTTCCCTCCCATGCAGGGAATGATGGGGGAGGGTAACGTGAGGATGGGTCTCCCCATGCAGGGCATGGGAGGTCCCCCAGGCCCTGGACACATGGGACCCCAGGACATGCCAATGGGGAATCCTGGTCACAACCCCATGCGGCCACCAGGTTTTATGGGCCAAGGCATGATGGGGCCCCAGCACAGGATGTTGTCACCAAGCCAGCAACCGGGTATGATGGGAGGCCCAGGTATGATGCAAGGCAAGGAGAGGCCTATGTACAACCATCCTGGCCCTGTAGGGTCCCCTAACATGATGATGTCACTACAAGGGATGGGTGGCCCCCAACAGACTATGATGATGCCTCCTCAGATGAGGCCTCGGGGCATGGCAGCAGACCTAGGAATGGGGTTTAATTCAGGCCCTGGGAACCCTGGGAATATAATGTTCTGAGCTGCTACAAGGAGCTGACGAGCATCTGTGTTTTGTGGCCGAACACTCTGGATACTGTAAAACCTGTGAAAATAAGAACTTTTTGATATAAAAGGATACAAAACGAGCTGTAAGTGGGTGTGTGTTTTGTGACGAACAGTGTGTGAAAATTCAGACACTTCATGTGTGCATACACATGTGGGTAGGACAAGGCTAATGTGTACGCACACCCTCATGCTCACAAGACACCTGGATGTGTAAAAAGGAAGTCCTCATGTGAATGGAGGCCATTTTGCAGGTGGAGTGCGAAGAGGGGATTGGTCTGTCTGCACACTACAATAACATGCTCTCCACACAGTTAAATCCAGATTTGGCATAATTTGCAACGGAATGATTTTTTGGAACATTGGGAATGTATTTGGATTCAGAGACTCTCAACTTAAAGTTTTTTTTTTATTAGCCTGACATTGTGTGGCCATAGTAAATATGCGTGAGGCCACATACAAAGCCAACAGCAAACCAAGTTAAAGGACAACCTTAAAGTAGCGGTTTATCGTTGTACTTTTATGTTAAAAATCAAAAGGAGACTTATAACTGAGTGGCAAATGTGGTTGGAAACAAAACCCAAACTGAATGAACAGCAGTGGAAATGAAAACAAAAAAAAAAGTCAAGGAACATTTTGTCACAAGTTGCACCATCTTGGCTGTATGTTTACATCTCATCGCATCACTTTCCTCTGAGTCATGAAATGCTCTTTGTATGTGTGTACTGTACTTGTGTTGTTAAAGGGATTTTACCAGTGACTTCTATAGTTTCTTTTTTTTCCATCTACATTTGTAAAGGGGGAGGGTTTTTGGGAGGTGGCTGTTGGTAGCCAATATTGGTGCAACAAACACCACCACAAAATACTGTGTACCATGGAGGCGTACAGAATATTTTAAATTTAATTTCCTTTGCTACTCCCGTGTATGATAAAACCAAACTAAGACCTCATACAGATCATAGTATTATTAAAAAAAAAAAACAAGCACAAACAAAAATTAATTGTAAAGAATAAGAAGTGTTTTTTCCTTTACTCTTTTTTTTATTGTAGAGAAAAACACTTTGACAACAGGCTGTAGAAACAGTAATTTGATGTTTGCTGTCAGCGTGGTTTCTGGTTCATGTTCTGGAATTGTCTGTAAGCTGGACCGTGGCACTTGAGATCCCGGGAAGATGCACTCAGTATCACCATTACATCAATTGCCAGAGCCATGAAGTCTCAAATAAAGACAGCAACGCCAGATACCTGGGAAGATGCTGAAGGGGAATGGTTAAATTGAATTGTTTTAGCCACATATGACAGCAACACAGTGCAGTGCTGGATTATTGATGGGGTGGTGAACTTTTTCCTTTTCTTTTTTTTTTGTAGAAAACAAATGATGGAAAAACAACAGAAAAAGCTAATAGGTTGTCCTCATGTCCCCAGCCCTCCTGTGTTGATGCTTGTCATGTGTAACTCCATTGAATTTGGTACTGAACCACTTCCTAAGGCTGGGCTGTGGTGTAGGAAGACAAATAAAATATATTGTTTGGTATAAAGTGTCAGGCAGTACTGTGTCCTTTTTTTTTTTTTTTTTTTAATAAATGAATGTGAATGATCTAACATCACCCCCTGCTGGAGCACTTGGGTTATGCAGAATCAAATTTAGATTATCCAAATACACTTATGATATATACTTATGATCAGTCATAAGGTTAAATCCACCTGACTAATATTGTGTAGCTCCCCCTTGTGCTGCAAAAACAACTCTGACCTGTCGAGGCATGGACTCCACAAGAGCTCTGACATTAGCAGCAGATCCTTTAAATCCTGTTCAGAGGTGGGGCCTCCATTGAACGGACACGCTTGTCCAGCATGTCCCACAGATGCTTGATTGGATTGAGATCAAGGGAATTTGGAGAACTCTTTGTCATGTTCCTCAACCATCCCTGAACAATTTTTGCAGTGTGGCAGGGCGCATTATCCTGCTAAAAGAGGCCACTGTCATTAGGAATACCGTTACCATGAGGGGATGTACTTGGTCTGCAGCAATCTTCAGGTAGGTGGTGCGTGGCCAAAGTAACATTGCCATGAATGCCAGGACCCATGATTTCCCAGCAGAACACTGCCCCGAGCATCACACTGCCTCTGCAGACATGCCTTCTTCCCATAGTGCATCCTGGTGCCATCTCTTCCCCTGATGCACACGCACATGGCTGTCCATATGATGATTCATCAGAAAAGGCCACCCTCTTATGTTGCACTAGCATCCAGTTTTTGTGCTCACATGCCCATTGTAGGTGCTGTTGGCAATGGATGGGGCCAGCCTTGGTACTCTGACTGGCCTGCGCAGCCCCATATGCAACAAGCTGTGTGTTCTGACACCTTTCTATCATAGCCAGCCTGAACTTTTTGTCAATTTTGTCAAAATTGGCCTAGTCTTCTTTCTCCACACGCATCAGGAGCCTTAGTCACCCATAACCCTGTTGCCAGTTCACCGGTTGTCCGATGTTAGACAACTTTTGGTAGGTACTAACCACTGTATACCAGGAACACCCCACAAGACTTTTTCATTTTGAAGATGCTCTGAATCGGTCGTCTAGACAACATGGCCCTTGTCAGAGTAGTTCAGATCCTTACGCTTACTCCCATTTTTCCTGCTTCCAACACAACAACTTCTACAACTGAATATTCACTTGCTACCTAATATATCCCACCCCTTGACAGGTGCCATTAGTGGTTTTAATGTCATGGCCAATTGTTGTATGGAGTAGTTTCAGTGCATACTAACTGACCCTTAAAAACTCAAAGCACAATGTTGATCTCAAAGAATTTATTGTGTACTGAAATTTTTATTATTATTTTTTAAGCGCAGATATGTACGTTATTACAAAATGAACTTGAGCTTTACCTTTTACAAAGGTGAGTGATGAGTGAAGTTGGACGCGTCTTCCCAGGACTAGAGCTTAGAAGACCTGAGGTAATTGCTACAGACTTTTCAGTGCCATACAGAAATGTACATTTTTGGAAGTGACATGGAATGACCAGCTAAATGTTTTGTGAAGCCACTTTTTAGCAAAGCATTGATTATCCCTAAGGATTCTACTCCATGACCCCTCAATCCTTAGAATAAACCTTGCAATGTCAGTGTTGCCATATTAAGAGATTTTTCCATCCTTTTAGATGATTGTCTTTCATTTAAATCTAAGCTTTAAATTGACTTTAATCACCCAGTCACACTTGAATATCTTGAACACACATACAAACATTCCTTGATTAGAATTATTCGTTGTTAAGAGTTGGTGTTGTATGATCGTAACCTTTATCCCAATTCTTCTTCCAATGTCGCTGTCTAATCTGCATTCCCAGTCAGTTTGCACACTGCACACCATTTTCACGCATGCGTACTAAATGCACGTCGGGTTGGTGACATTCCCACTGTGCTGCTCCCATGCTTCAGCTCTGTACTTCTAAAATTACACAATGTAGGGGACAAATGGCATACAGGCCTAATTTTAGGATGCGGTATGATTATTTAGCAGCTGCAGAAACACAAGTGTGCCAGTTTCTGTTTTCCCTGGCCAAGAAGTCCCAGAACGTGAGAGCTTCATTGGACAGATGAGCATACATGACCTTTTAGCATTGCAGGGGAATTTGGATAAATATGTGGATTCTTTTACACTCAGCGTTGAGCAACACTGGGAGGGGAAAAGGGACTGAAATTTGTTGCCATCTAGTGGTTGAAGTGAATCCTTAGCAATGTTGAATAGCAGTTTCCCAAGCCTGGTATTGCACATTTTAGTGTTCTCTCTGCTCCCAACACCAATCAACTAATCAGCTGACTAAAAACTCTTCCTGAGTTGAAGTGGGTGTGTTAGAGCAGGGGATTGAATAAAAATCCCATCTTACCTTAAAATGTGCAGGACGGGGAGTATAACAGGACCAGGGTTTGGGACATGAATTGTATGGTATAGTACCACTAGGATAATGGTGTCTTTTTAATTGGAATGAACACCCAGAGAAAAAAAAACTTACATACGTAATACAGATCATTTTGGAATTGTAAGAACTTTGCTCATAATTTAAGAAAAATTACTTTTTATTTGGAGGTAATCTCTTCATTTAATCATTTAACACGTAATGAAACACGTTTTTAATGTTTGCCCAAAACAGTCATTTCAGCTGATGTGTACGCTTAAAAACAGATTTATAAAAAATAATAATAAATGAACTGAAAATAAATGAACTTTTATTAACTACTATTAACTCACACACATTACTATTTACATATGGAAACCACAGGTGTCATACGTTTGATAACTTATTATAATGAGAATACTTGCATAATAAAGAATTGATATTGGATGATGAGGCTCTACCATTGAACAAACTTCATTTGCAGGAGCCTTATGAGCATTTGTTTTAACTGAGAATAATGCAAAATAAAGCATGGGTAAGTTTTTGGCTTCATAATACGTGCTGAAATTATGCCATTTAAAACCTGTAACAGTGATGTAATAAACTCCAGCTTGTTTTAAGCTTTGCTGTGACCTGGATCCAGTGAAATATACAGTATACCCCTTTTATCTTTTCACAGTTAAGGGTCCCAGGGCAACATAGTGGAACAGCAGCTAGAGCTGCTGCCTCACAGCTCTACTGTACCCGGTATGATCCTGAGCATGATGTAGTGCAGAGCTGCAGAGTTTTGCATGTTGCCTCATGTCCATATAGACTCACACCTCAAAAACATGCCAGTACGTGGACTGACTGCCTTAAATTCTCTAGGCGTGAATGTGTGTGCACATGGTGACTTGTGATTGACTAGCATCCTATTCAAGGTAAGTCCAGTGTTCCTGGGATAGGCTGTGAAGCCACCGCAAACCAGAATAAAGAGGTTACTGAAGATTGATGAATGAATGAGTTAAGGGCCCCAGTTATTACTACTATCCCATGGCCATTTTTATGAAACGTAATACAGACCTATGGTAAATATAATGTAGTTTATGGAATTAATGTAATCATTTTTTTTTTTTTTTTGCAGCAGATAGGTCTTGGTGTACTTGATGTTTACTTGACCAAATGCACTAGTTCAAGTACAAAACTTACTATTTTATTACAGTAATTTATGTCATTTTATGACTGCCTAACCTACGGGCATAAGACTATACAGACAGATCGTCTGGTCTCACTCTACTGCTGGTCCCACTGCTCTTGCTGAACCGTCGTTTGTCACTCAGAAATCCATTGCTTGGCAGTGTGGGTGGAACACACATATTGGGCATGTTTGTGGATTCCTGTGAGAAGCTCATCTTGAGAAAGTCTTCGGGCCCTGTACTGTCATGATTGTGGTGACGCTCTGTTGCCATGTTGGCAGAATTCTGCTGGAATGCCAGGTGGTTGGTAAATGGTGGGCAGCTTGGATGTGCATGAGTGTGTGTGTGCATTTTCGTCTGGAATAGGTGTGAAGGTGGAGTGGATGTAGCTAGGCACTCATGGAAATCGGGTGGTGGGGTACAGGCTCGGTTTAATGTGGAAGGTTCTGGAGAACCAGAGGTTATAGCTAATGTTGTATTGAATCTTTGATGCTTTTTGGCCTGGTTTTCTATGATGCACCTCTTGCACTGCTTCCATGCTAAGTGGTAGAGTTCAACAATGCTCAAAAACAGAGACACACCTGCCACCACTAGCATGAACACAATGAAGACGTTCTTTTCAGTGGGCCGTGAGATGTAACAGTTGACTGTATGTGGGCATGGAGGCCCCTTGCACATGTATAGTGTGTCAAGGAATATTCCATATAACATATACTGAACTATGATGAAGATCACTTCCATCAGGCTGCGGATCATGATACTCAGGACATAGGTCTGCAGCAGCGCACCCCTCAGATGCACTTTTCCCCCACTGGATTCCTCCTTTCCACAATCCCTTTCTTCCTCTGGGTACTTCTCTGCACCTCCTCCTCCTCCTCCACCATCATCTGTCTGAGCTTCCTGTTCCTTCTGCTTCATCTTCTCTTTCCTGCGCACAGTGTGCATGGCGTGGCCCATGTAGATAAGCGAAGGTGTAGATACGAAGACTATCTGCAGCACCCAGAAGCGTATGTGGGCGATGGGGAAGGCACGGTCATAGCAAACATTCTCACAACCTGGCTGTTCTGTGTCGCATGTGAAGTCCTCCTGCTCATCACCCCAAGATGACTCTGCTGCAGTGCCCAGCACCAGGATGCGGAAGATGAAGAGAATGGTGAGCCACACCTTTCCTACTGAGGTTGAGTGCTCCTGCACCTCTTCCAGGAAATTACCGAGCAAGCTCCAGTCAGCCATAAGCAATTGGGGTCGATCTGCTTGAGGGATACAGAAAATACATCAGTCTTAATAGTTTCTTATAAAAAGAGTTGAAATGTATCGCATGATTTAAAATAATAGATAATAAGGGTGTAACCCCATGCCACTACCTGTGTCTGTGCCTATTTAGAGTTTCAAATATTCAGATTTAAACACAAAGAAAACATGGCCTAAACCTAAAAGTTTATATGAACCTGTGCCACTAGAAACACCCTGAAAATATGAACCAATACCACAGTTAACACTGAAAAAGACTTGAAACAATCCCAGATGGAGAAATGTAGGCACTGTCAGCAAGGTCAGTGAATTGTGGTTCCTCAACCTCTGCTATAAATTTAATTGAGTCTATTTCTCGGAGTCCCAAACATTTCTAGTATCAACCAGATGGCGTGTGAAACTTTCTGGCAATGGCACAAAACCCACTATGAAGCCTATACATTCTTATACAAAAACATAAAATCTACTACTTTGGTTCTTCAGCTTATCCCATTGGAGGAACCCAATGATATCTCTATACAACTCTAACAGTTTTATTTTCCTTCTCACTGAGGGTTTGTAACAACCCCTTTTACAAAGCTAACATCTATCCAAAGGAACCGTTTTTCCTAAGACTGTAGATGTGAAGCATTTAAGATGATGGATGGGTGTATTTGTTTTGTTAGAGTGCTACACTAACACACAGCGGAGTGTGCCATCTCCATGCTGTGTGTGTTTGTCAGGGGTCGTACAGTGCCTCTGCACTTATTAATCTTTCTCATACATTCACAGGCTCAAGATTGTGGGAAGGAGGCTGACCGTTTCAAGGATGTCTTGACTAAAAATAAACAGAGTCACATACGTTACAGGGCGTATCATTCCCTGTCTGGATCTGAGAGTCTAGTTGCTTTTGGATTCTGTTTTATTAGTGGCACATCCGCTTAGATAGAACTCCTTGGGTGTTTTTGGAGCAAAAACAGATAAAACTAGGAACATTTTAAGGTTTTAATCTTGCAGGCTCCATCAGACAGTGCTAATATGACTAAAAACAGATGATGGTTAATGTTGGCAGTTAGCATTACACTGTTATAGTCTTTCAAACTCGAGGAATTATTTATATATATATACACATACACACATTATCAGTTGTACACATGGCTGACTCGAGACTAGATTATAGCAGGTCGTTACGGATTTTAATTTATACTTGTATATCAGAACATGACTTTACTTGCAGTTGACCTTTTTTTTTTTTTCTTGAAAAGTGCTGTACATTACAATGATTCTAATGCTTGTTGATGTAAAATTTAATTATGTATAATAATAAATAAGCAGAGATATGCTAGCTCAAACAAGGACTGTCAACCTTGACACTTAGCTAGCCTTATGTTAGAGGGCAGTGGCACCAATGGGCTGCATTGTGTTTTACCACACAAGTAAATCCCGATTATCCAAACATAATTGTGCAGTAAACAACATACTTGAATTGTTGTCATGTTATTTTCTGTTCTTTGCTAGTAAAGGAGTATTGCAAGCAGCTAGCTTTATACACAATAGAAGCTAGATAGCTATTCAATTTATACTACTATTATAATTGCTTCATATTATATTTTAGATTTTATACACACACTGTGTGTACTGTGCAAAGGTTTTAAGCACATGCAAAGAAATGCTGTAGAACAAAGATGCCTTCAAAATAATGAAATGAAACTGTTAAAACGAAATACTAGTCTCCGGTACTATTTGTTCAGTTTTATAAGGAAATTAGCTGTAAATTTTATTGAGCATCTTACAGAAGCAGCCACAGTTCTTTTGGAGACTTTGACTGTCGCACTCACTTCTCATTTTTACAGCAAAACCCAGCAGCCTTCATACTACCCTTCATTCATGCTGTCAATGGGGAGCAATAGCAGTTGCCTTTTCTGCCTTTAGTTGTCTTGATCCTCAAGGGAGTTGGTGGGAACGGTCTGGACAGAATACTCTCAAACCCATACTTCCACTCTTTAGGGACCTAAAATAAACATACTTGCCCCTTTTTTGTTATTTAAAAAAAATCTTCCATATTTCCATTACTTTTTTTTTATTATTTTTTTTTTTTATTGCATGTTTACTAACTGGTTGATCAAAGATAAACCACTTTGTGTTTAATTGAGGCATCTTTGACACCATGTCAGTGTTCAACATAAAATGTATTTACCTCTAGCTTAAAATGTTGTGATTTTCTTTCAAATCTAACTAGAATGCAGAAATCAAGTGTCTGATTTACTACACTGTTCAATATTTTTTCCCTTCACCAACCCCAGAAATGTGCCTAAATATATCTGAGCTCTAAACTTTAGCTCATATTTTGAGGCACACCTCTATTGGAAGGCATTTATAAATAAAAATTAGTAGAGGAGAATTATGACTTTCCTGAGCTGGTCTGATTAACTCTCACGTTCTCATATAAAATTAATCACATTTCATTTTATACATCAACATGTTTAATTGCATAGTTCAGATGGCTAAAATATACTGCCATGCACTGATTAAATGTGTAATTGCACACATGATGTGTGAAAATGTATTTGCCCCTATAGTTACTAATTCCACAAATCTACAAACGTGCATTCATAATGGGGTTTAGCTGGTCTAGACGCAACCAGGCCTGATTACTGCAAACCCTGTTCCATCAAATCAACACTTAAATAGAAATTTTTCAACAGCATGAAATTAATTAAAATGTCTTATCCAGTGACACACTATGCCAATGTTGAAAAAAGTTCCAGAAATGATGAGGAGGAAGGTGATTGAAAAACATCAGTCTGGGAAGGGTTACAAAGCTATTTCAGAGGCTCTGGGACTCCAAAGAACCACAGTGAACACATTATCAAAGAACACATTATCTCCAAATGGAAAAACTCCACATAGTAGTGAATCTTCCCAGAAGTGGCCGACCTTCCAAAATTCCTCCAAGAGCACAGCAACTGCTCATCCAGGAAGTCACAAAAGACCCAAGGACAACATCAAAGGACCTACAGGCCTCTCTTGCATCAAAAAGGTCACTGTTTATGACTCCACTATCAGAAAGACACTGGGCAAAAATGGCCTCCATGGAAGAGTGGTGAGGTGAAAACCACTGCTAACTCAGAAGAGCATAAAAGCTCATCTGAACTTGATGATCCTCAAACCTTTTGGGAGAAAGTCCTGTAGATTGATGAGTCATTACATTTGGTGTAAATCAAACACAGAATTCCACAAAAAGTACATCATACCACGGTCAATCATGGTGGGGAAAGTGTGATGGTGTGGGGATGTCTTGCTGCTTCAGGGCCTGGCCAACTTGCAATAACTAAAGGAGAATGTCCGGTCTTCAGTCCATGAATTGAAACTCAAGCACAACTGGATTATGCAGCAAAACAATGATCTAAAGCACAGGAGTAAGCCCTAGTCCTAGAAGTAAGTGAAAGACTGATCTCCAGTTAGTGGAAGTGTTTGGTTACAATTATCCCTGCTAAAGGTGGAACAGATTTTATTGGATAACTTTTTTCAAAAGTGGATAACTGTATTTTGTTTGAAGATCTAAAACTATTTAGTATGAGAGATACAAAAGAAAACAAATACTTTTCCACAGCACTGTAGGTTGTTGTGAGGGATGCTTAAAATGTTTTTTACCCTTACCTTACATACTTATTTTTAAATGTAATATCAATGAGACACAAATGGTATCTGAGTCATGGACTCATTCTTAAGATACTTAAGATATTATTAAGGAAACTCCAACTCTGGCAGCGGAACCATCCAGCAGACAGACTGGTGGCACGGAAGTCCACTTGGAGCCTCCATATGTGGGGGTAAGAGCCACTGTTCTGCCCCTCCCATTAGAGGAAGCAATCTCAAACAATATAATTTCCCTCTTACACAGCACTTAAAAGGAAACAAGTACAGTAAGGCCAAAAAGGGCAACGTTTAGCACTTACAAACAAAGAGCCCATGTAAATGTCAGCTTTCTGGGTAAAAATACAATGTTATAACTGTTATACAATGCACTTGGCGCATACAACATGTAAACCTCACTGCAATTCTCAAGCCATAAATATACTAAAGAAAGTTTTCCCATTGAGTGATTCCGCAATAAATTACCACATATATAGTACTGTATATACTGTAGGTTTGTGTGGAATGCTATCACGAGTAGCTATTACAGTTTTTCCACAGAAATGTATATCTCTGAAATATTATTGAGAAAGGTCTTCCTAAGGAGAAAAAAAACACTGAACAGGAGGAGCTGTCTTTAAAAACATTTCATCTTAGTCAGCTCTTTCTTTAACATGCTCAGAACCAGAACAGCATACCTATGAGCCATATCCATCTAAGGGAGGAAGAGGGTGAACCTCACACCCATCTCCTTTACTTGTTTACCCTTCAGAAACAGAACAATGCTCTTTTATGCAGTAAGAGGGGCTGCAGATAGGGATGGGGGCTGCAGCGTGCTGAAACAGGCTTCTGAAAACAGCAGCAGAGAAACCAGGCACTTCCTATTTTCTGTTTTTCTGGGTCGGACTCATGGCTATGACAATAGACACAATAAGGCACACTTGAAAAGAACACAATACTTTAGAGAAGGGGTGGGTTTAAATTAAAGTTGTTTTAGCTTCTGACTCATAGACATGGTCTGAGAATAATTGATGTGAATAATCGGAATAATAATCAAGGAACAACTCAGAATAATGCTAGCCTTGTGACAATCCAGAAATGTTTCCAATGTTCTACAAACATCTGCTGTAGTAATGCTTTGTTTATCAATGTTGTTCACACAACATTCTCAGTCTGACGAAACAAATACTATACAAATGTTTGTATTTTGTAAACAAATTTTAAAGAACAGTATTCTCAGAACATCCACAATTATTGAAGATTTTAGGTTTGTTTGTGTTTTTAACCGTTCGGAAAACATTCTGGTGATCTAAAATTATTTGCTGCTTATTTTTCATGGATGGAAATCAGAATAGGTTTACAACAGGTTCATATTGTTTATTTACTTGTTAGTGTGTTGTATTTTCAACCAATTTGGTCAATGTGCCAATCCCCACAATAGCTAGTCCTGAAACTGCTGCTCATGCTTCATCACAGTGCAGCTGAACACATCCTGAGGAAAGCTTGATCATTCCTCTTCCACATACACGAGCTCACGGACACCCGTGATTGGCTAGTGTTGTTTTGATTGACAAGGGAGAGATTAATGCATTCCCTCCCACCCAGCTGTACAGAAGAATGTTTTCCAAAACATTAGAATCAATATGGGCCTAGTTTTCCAAAAGCATAGTAAAATTAAGATCATCTTTACTAGGAAAGTGAGCATAGTGAGATGTTTGCTCTACCATTTTAACAATGATATTTGTGCTACACTGATTTTTGGAAAATGCCAGTTTTTGTCAAACGTTATCAAAATCTTTTGTAATTTAATAGCTCGACTTAGTTTAGCAGCTATCCAAATCTTGAACTGTATGTAGTGAGAATTAAAAGTACAATACAAATATTAAATATAGCCATGAATCACTGTACGAGTAAGCACTAAAAACACGAGGGATCAAGTCCTAGATTAAAATTGCTGCTCTGAAATGTTTGATGAATTTTGTTTATTATTTTGAAAATAGCTGAATATTGCTGCTGTTACAGCCTTTTTTGGATATGGAAAGAGCAGGAAAAGAGGAAGCGGTACATTTGACTTCATCTGAGCAACAAAGTGGCATGAGATTGAGTTTTAATATGAAAATGGATCCCGGCCCATCCTATTCTAGCCAAAACCTTAACGCAAATCATACAGATTTCCCAAGACACTTTTATTAGATACACTGCTCTAATAAATATGTACACAGTGTTGTCTTACTGTCCCAGTCCAAAACCATTTTCCAGCAAAACAACTGCACAAAGAGAATTGGAGATTACATGGAGAGGTCTGTGTGGGTGTGGGCGTTTGTTAAATTACTGAGATGCTGATTTAAATAGCAGTGTGGTGTCTGATTACTAATTACAGCAAAAAATACACACGGTTAAGCTACTGGACATGTTAGGGTTGTCGTTAACACAAGGCAATGACAGGAATGTGTGTGTGTGTGTGTGTGTGTGTGTGTGTGGTTTTAAAGTATTCTCTTGAGAATTGTTACAATATAATGGCATAGCATCTATTTTCAGATGTGTGCCTGTTCTTACAATGTCAATTGAAATACATGAACAATCTTGACCTAAAGCCAAAATCTGATGACACCAATGAACGGAAACTCACACTGATGCTCATGTAAAATATAATGTATTCTGAAACTTAAAGTATTTTCCTCTTAACCTAACCTGAATCCTCATTTAATGGTTGAATAATCCTCATTTAATGGTTGAACACCTAATATAGTTTATATAGTCTGTATTCTGTGAGAATTCTTTTTTTATGCCTTTTATATTCTATATCACATGCATTGTATAGTAATGCTTTCACTAGTGCTTCATGCTAAGCTCACAGCCACCTACATAATATCAGTAACAACTGAAAAATATTATTTGTTCCACACCTATGTGACTCAGTGTGTGTGTGTGTGTGTGTGTGTGTGTGTGTGTGTGTAATTCTCTGCAACCATTTCATTTTAAATTTTACACACATGTAGCAATCCTTATTGAACCCAGGACTTTTAAAAGCAGAGGAAATCACAAAAGGTTGTATACCCTGCTCTGAAGCAATAAATATAATGATAGTTGGGTTATAACGATTGTTTGTAATATTCAGATTAAGTTGTATTTTGTTGGGATTAGAATTATATAGTGTATATAATACTATATACAATATATAGCTAAAAGTTGTGGACACCTGTCCAATCACATTCATATGGGCTTATTGAACATCCTATGATAGTTTTAGTCACTTTGCTATTATAATATCTTCCACTCTTCTGGAAAGAAGACATACAAAGACATTCTAGATATTAGTGTGATTCCAGCTTTGTGGCAACAGTTTGGGGAAGGCCCACATATAGCTGTGATGGTGTCCACATGCTTCATATATGTATATTTTATACTGTATACCATTTTATATACCATACTGTGTGTGTGTGTGTGTGTGTGTGTGTGTGTGTGTGTAATGTAATATATATATATATATATATATATATATATATATATATATATATATATATATATATATATATATATATATATATATATATATATAATTATAATATAAAATGTGTATATGTATATATGTGTATGTGTGTGTATATATAATATATATATATATGTGTGTGTGTGTATATATATATATATATATATATATATATATATATATATATATATATATATATATATATAAAATGTGTGTGTATATATGTATGTACATATATATAATTTCTCTTCATGTGTTCAAGAAAAGAGCTGATGAATATGAAAACAATTCATTCACAATACATACATAAAATAGGCACAAAAATAAACATGCATAAATACTCTGGGATTACTCTACTCGTGTGGTTTGTATTCACCTGATGAATTCCTCTGTGGACTTGGGTAGAGATCTTTGTCAGCTCTATGCTACAGCTTTATGAATATGCACTTTCTGTATTCATAGCAAAATTGCTCCAGGGTACCTCACATGCAGGACCCAATCTATTTTGACAGTAGAATATCAATGTCAAACCTCCAAGCATGACCTATCTCTTACCTCTGTGATGACTTGCTTTTGTACGAAGATCAGGAGTTTCCTGCAATTAGTGCCTGGAGTTCAACGTTTCTTGAAGTGCAGATGTCTGGATTGAGATGTCTACTTTATGAAAGGTGAACAGGCTCTTTCTTACGTCTCTAGTCTTGATTGGTAGAATGATATGCTGGTAGAAGCCTAGGAAATGTGGATTGTCCCTTGCTTGCTCGCTTGCTTTAAATTTTTTCTTTCAAAGGCTATGTGATCTTCACAGTGATGGACAAGTCTTGTCTTGAGTTTTGGTTCCTCGAGGGGAGGTTTGCCTTCACTCTTGCAAAGATTGGAAATGGATATCTCACTGTGGTTAATTTGGAGGAATCAGACCTCTTTCTTTCTGCTGGTTGGTGTCCTTCAACCTGGGTGAGCGGCAAAAGTTCGTGATGTTCTTGAGGGCAGATTTTTCTTATCTGTGCGAAAAGATATCTTGATCTCTTGGCAGAGACTGACTGTTAGATCATCTCCTCTAGTATGCCTGAGGATGAATCCTTTGCTTTATTTCCCTTGTTCTTTACTAAGAAATACCAACTCTAGGATCTGAGTGTGGAGAACAGCTGATTGGAGGTGTAGACTCGTCCGTAGGAAGAGAGATATAGTTCAGATGGCGTTAGATCTCTATCAAACGATGAACAGGAACAGCTGCTTCAGGCCGTGGTCCAGAATACACCAATAGGCACTGGGACATTGGAAGAAATACCAGTAAACATTTCTGCTCTCCTTCCAAGCACTCCTCCCTCACTTTCTTGTCCTCCTCCTCCTTCCTCTAGCGAGTCACAATGCCCCCCCCCCACCCCTCTCACCCCCGTCTGCCTGCCTGGTACTCTATTTTTGTTTAGGCGAATATCTCCACATCAGGACAGGAAATAAGATTTGCATTGGGAAAACAATCTGAGTTCCACCTAAAGGTCTGAGTCCCATGGTAATTATTTCTAGCTTTAGCTTACTCAAGATACTGCAGACACTGCAGCTGGACATGCATTATGAACATGTACTACTGTACAGTAATGCAGTAACATACACTGGCCTCCACTAATATTGGCACCCTTGGTAAATATGAGCAAAGAAGGCTGTGAAAAATTGTCTTTATTGTTTATCCTTTTGATCTTTTGTTATAAAATTCACAAATACTCTGCTCTCATGGATATCAATTGCAAACAAAACACAGGTTTATCCAAAAAAAAAAAAATTGTTGTTAAATATAGGTGTGCAACAATTATTGCCACCCTTTTAGTCGATACTTTGTGCTACTTCCCTTTGCCAAGATAACAGCTGTGAGTCTTCTCCTATAATACCTGATGAGGTTGGAGAATACATGGTAAGGGATCGGGGACTATTCCTCCATACAGTAACTCTCCAGATCCTTCACATTTCAAGGTCCACGCTGGTGGACTCTCCTCTTCAGTTCACCTATGGCTTTCAAGTCAGGGGACTGGGATGGCCATGGCAGGACCTTGATTCTGTGGTCAGTAAGCCATTTTTGTATTGATTTTGATGTATGTTTTAGATCATTGTCCTGCTGGAAGATCCAATATTAGTGGAGGGCACTGTATATGTAGAATCTCAAAAATTTTTTGGAATAAAATGATGTGTTCAAATCAGTATAAAACAT
The DNA here is from genome assembly GCF_001660625.3 of Ictalurus punctatus. Classification (NCBI taxonomy): domain Eukaryota; kingdom Metazoa; phylum Chordata; class Actinopteri; order Siluriformes; family Ictaluridae; genus Ictalurus; species Ictalurus punctatus. The sequence goes on along the minus strand of NC_030441.2, from coordinate 12,217,565 downwards.
AAAATGTGTGTTACAGTAGGTATTTTCCATTATATTTACAGATTATACAATATGAAAGTAACTTATTGGTCCAAAAATCTTGGAATAATACAGCTTTGCTGGTTCACCCAAAACTGTGCTAATCCTGAAAGAGGCCTCTTGTTCTTATTAGTGAACAAATCTGTTAATCAAAAGAAGCAAAAAAACCCCACTAAAACGATAAAATTGGATAAAAACAAACCGATCTTTCATAAGCATCACTGTTTAATTGGTGCTGTTTTATTGTGGGCACATGATCATTCATTTGGTTTTAGGCATAGCAAGGGAAACTTGTGACCTTTGCAGATTGTGAGCTCAAGGGTATTTTTGACTTTCGACACTTTCCTGCTTATCACACATACTATGTGTCTCTTTGTACATCTACATTACCTATCTGCTTTTCTTGGGAGGAAAAAAGCTTAATATATTTAGCTTAATACACTGTATACAGTATCATATATTTGCTTAGCAATCAGTGCCATTATTATTAAGAAGTACAATTTCTTCGTTTTAATCTTTGTCACATTTCTCCTTGTTACAAATGCGCAAATCTAGTGGCTTAGAGAGGAAAAAAAAAGTAGCTGTGAAGTTTCCTCTTACCCACTGTTTTAGGAACAAGAGCTGAAGTGTGACCACAACACTCCTACTTGTTGTCGACACCTCTAGCGAGTCTAGACACCTTATTTATCATGCTTCTCCAATCCTGGTCATGTGGACAGCGATAAAATGCCTTCTCCTTCATTTAGTACCCCTGGCAGTAGGGTGTGAACAATGTTGGCCCAGTTATGCACCCAAAACAGCCTTTGATGTGACTCTGGGGGGTTAAAACATTAATATATTCATTCATTCATCTATCCATCCATCCTTCCATTCATTCATTCGTTCATTTTCATATTAATATATCCATTCATTCATCTTTATTAACATATTCTTTCATTCATTCATTTATTCATCTTCACCATCATTCACTGCGATGGATCCGAAGCTTATCCCGGGAACACTGAGTGTGAGGCTGGAATACACTCTGGATGGGACACCAGTACACTGCAGTAGTGTTACATGTGGGAAACATGAAAATGATGACATGTGGTCTTTCTTTAGCCAACCTCTTTACAATGTGCACACACAGTCGATTGACCTCCCCTGAACTCAACTGACCTTTCACTACCTGGGTTGCTGCCTAGCACCTGCTAATTGTATTGAAAAGCAAACATTTTTTCATGTCCTCATCCCTTTGTTTTTCTTGGACTTAGTGAGAGGATTAGCCCACTCAAAAGCTAAACCAAATATGTCTTTAATATCTTTTGCAATTCAGCAAAGTAGACAAAGGAAAAAGTGGAGAACCTCCTTTTCTCTGCCTTCTTCAGCGTCATCTATTCTTTTCCTACGTTTTCATGACGATGTCTTTCTCAGTTAATGGTTGTGCTGAAACATCTAATCAATTGCCCTCTCTCAAAAACTGATGCATGAATCCTGTTTTAAATAATGAAAAGATTAGGGGTTTAAAAACTGAAACATGCATTAGTTTCAATGATATATGGACAGAGTTGGGTAGAAGTTAATGATGTCAATAAAATTGTTACTTGCATTGCAAAACTATTGTTAAGAAAACAATATTACGTAAAATGCATTTTTAAAATAAATCACGTATTGCCCCCAAAGATTTTATTTTATTTTTTTTAGCTCTGAATAATTCTTCACTTGGAGTGATTTGTCACTACAGAACTGAACATCAGTAAAAGAAGACAGCAGTGTTGTAATTTTATATCTAGTGAACGGAAGCAAGACCAATCAGACAGGGTTTACAGGAAAATACGTGGAAACACTTGTGTCTTATTGGCTGACAGTCTCTCAGTTCTGCAAAACGCTAGCTCACAGTCAGTGTGAGGGGAAAAATAGATATACGCCGATTTTATTATTTTTTTAAACCAGTAAAGGGGTTGAAACTGAAACAGTAACATCCTCTGATGCTGAGCAGGAAAACAAGGTGTGTAAATGTCTATATGAGTTCCAGTTTACGTGAACATATGAGCAGAGCATTAGGAAAGATAATGTACGGCACTGTAGCAGCCAATCCCCAATAATGATAGCTTAGTTGTGTCTCCCCTTGGCTAGCAATACCATACGGACCTAGTTAGAAAAGATTTATATTTTTTTTGGTCTGGTAGTCCTACAGTGACAACACCGAGGCAAGTTTTATGATAAATCCAACTTTTTCTGATCATCTCATACATTGACACTCACTAAAATTGCTGAAAGTACTAGGAGTTTTACTTTGTAGTGTTTTTTTGTAGGTGTTTTTTTTTTTTTGTACATGTCCAATCTGATTACTTTTTACATGCAGTAATCAGATTACAATTTTATAGTAGTAATTAGTCATCTGTAGTGGATTACTTTTTTTGAGTGATTTACCCAGCACTGTATATGAAGAGTGTTTACATAAGCTGTAAGAAGTGTCAACATTTAGCCAAATCATAATTGCCCATTTATGTGAGTGATACTGGAAAATTTGGGACACTTTGGTGCCTCATAAAAAGTTATAAACATTCATTGTTTTTCAAATATGATCACTGCTTTATTTAAACATATATTTAAATCATAAAGAACCTGAAAGGAGTCACTCAGTAAGTAAAATGGTTTTCATTTTAAACTGGGTGCTTACCGACTCCCCCACCCTACCCCCCCAAACATGATGCCTTTAATAGCCTCTTAAAGAGAGTGTACATTTATGTTTACACTTGTGAATCTAATACCCCTAACCACAATCCTCTAGCTGCTCCTGCATGAACTGGAAATGTTTTCAGTATGCTATTTATGTGCAGGATTCCTCAACAGTGCCTCATATATTTCCATAAATGCCCACATAGACTGAGCTATTGGTTGGCAAAACATGTCTCTCTTGTTGAGTATGCGCCAGCGCAGTGTTGTCCCCAGTTTTATTTGTGACAAATTAAACTGTCAGCTTTGTTTGAGTTAAATTGCACAGTAATACTTTGGAGGTGTGAAGGTTGCTAGGACACACGTGCTAAGCAGGAGCATATGGGTGGGATATTTTTAATTGCTGGCCTCATGTGTTAAGTTTTCCGTGTGATGGTGAAGGAGAGTGTGAAATAAATCACCTATTTTTAACGAGCTTCCTGGCAATACAAAAGGCTAGTGTGTGATAGCAACACCTAAGAGACCACCGCTATCTTCTGACAAAGTGTGTCCCTATCACAGACGCCTGTGTGACGCTGTCATAGAGACGCCTGTCAGAATCCTGGCCTGGAGAGGGTTTAGAACTGACCTGAACCCTGAAGATGAAGTCAGTCTCCCTTGCAATGATGCTTTTAATAAATTCGAGGCCCTGAATACAATTAACAATTTCACATTCTTCCTTACTTTTCTGTTGTACTCATTCTCTTCATGTTGCTTTGTGATTTGCAAATTTTCTACCATGCATTGCCTTTCCTCTTTGCTATTGTGTCGCCTGTGGCCTTTCTTCCCTCCTGCTGCACCCTCAACCCCATAATCAACAGAGGAATGCCTGAGTCCACTTCCTGTCAGATTGGTGGGAACAATTGATTACCATGACCCACCCCTTTTGTCCCCATGTAGCTACATTAATAATATTGTAAGCTCTGGAGGCCTCAATTTGCTAGTCAGGGTATGGTGGATGGTCATTGGTTGCGTTGATTATAGGAACAGAACTGTATTTCAGGACCCAGAGGATTTGAAGGACTGTATTCAATGTGCCTTATGTAACCTAGCCTCTGGTATACTCCCAAATGGGTTTAGAGCATGGTGTCCAGTCCTAGTCGTAAAGGGTATATGTGGCTACAAATTTGGTTCATGGTTTGGAGGAAAATTATTTTTCTAATGAATTAAATCAAATGGACCAACACTTTATATCACAGAACTGTTGAATTCTTTATTCTGACTGCTCAGAGAGTGTAATAATTTCTATAACAGGACAGCAGTTCTATCTTCAAGGCAAATCACAGGTTAATGCACTCATCATTTCTGATGCAGGAAAGTCTTTAGGACGGTGTTTTATGGCTTATTGATAACAGCTCAAACTGCATTTTTGGCTTAGAGAGTTTGGTGAGGAACTAACTTGTCCACAGCATGAATTGTTTCTATAAATAGATCAAATGTATGAGGTGTAAATAAAAATCTGTGGATTTTTATAAAAGGAATAAAATATGACAGGACAGGCATGCTTTTATAGAAAAAAAAAAGACATGAAAATTGCATACAATAATAATGAATCAGCACCCCACCCCATTGTTGATTATTTCCTTATATCAGCATTTCCTGTCAGCTTTTATTCCTTACAAATGAACTGTTCATTAGCAATAGTATCAAGCTTTGAGCACTGCTTGTTGACAAGCAGCAACTTTTAGTTGTAATGTCCTGCGATCTTTTGGCCTCCCTCCTGAGGTGTATCCCGGGTGCCCATTGTTCCCATGATTGTCTCCAAAAATGGAGTAGGCTCCACAACCATTACCAGGATAAAGCACTTTAAATTCACTAAAGGGAATTTGAACCTTAAGCGATTTGTGGTTTCTGTTTGAATTTATTCATGCTTTAACTATGAACACATTACTAAATGTGCACAATCTAGTTGAGTTAAAAGCTGGTTACATTCAAAGTATAGCTCAGTGTAATTACAATTTATTTATTAATACATTTAACTAATAGCATTGTCACAAAGCAGCTTTACGGATACAGAATATGGGTCTAGATCTTGAACGCCAACTGGGAAAGCCAGAGACATTGTAAAACCCCTTTAGGCACAATAAGGAAGAAATCCTGAAAGGATTCAGGCTCAAAGCTGGGTGGAACTGAAGAGTAGAAAAGACTTTAAAAGTCCTCAAGTGAAGTACAACTTCTAAAATGGGCACAATTACATTTTTAGCAATCAAGTAAAATGTTAAATGACCAACATGGGACCAAATGCTTTGAGAGAAAATACATGGCGTAATATTATTCATGGACACTGGCTGCACAGACACAAGACTGCACAAATGAAAACCATTCACAGTCCTCAGTTCACTAGATGGAATGGATGCGTACTGAATTGTGTAAATCCTTCTTATTGTAGTTGGTATCTCTGGTATGCACAAAGGACAGGGAAGAGAGGGACCCACACTGGAAGCATTAAAAGACTCGTACTGGTGTAGAGATTAATGGGGATTACTGCAGGAGAGTGAGATGAGGGAAGTCCAGCATCACATCTGTGTATAGGAATTCTGAGTTGGGCAAGAGCAAGATCTAGTATGGGATAAACTGTGGTTCCAAATCTTTTTGGTCATGGTACCAGAATCATGGTTATGGAACCATTTTAGAGAGAGAAAAGGGATCGGTTAGTAATGAATGTTCGAGAAGAAAGTAGCAGTGGGTTTCCTAAACAAATCTGTGAAAATAAAAACACTCAGGTCTGATTTTTAATGTGCGCTATCTTGAAACATCCACAGGACACTTGTCACGAGACACTAGTAGACACTTTGCTCTTATAGTGTTCTTTCTTAGCTAGACAGAAATGATATGGTCTGATTATATAATGTAAAGTATAGTCTCACTGCTGTACCTAATCACACTGATGCTAACTGTCTCCCGTGTCCTATTCTTATGCACATTTACAATCGTCAGCTATTTTCTCCCTCAAGAGGAGAAATCGTTTGGCGCGACAGCACGTAGACAGATAATAAGATAACTTTGTTTCAGGGTTGACCCTGTGTTTAGCTATTGCCTGAGGCCTGCTTCATTGGCACAATCTAAGATCACGCCTCAGTGCATGTGTTCAATGGATTCGGTGTGTTTCATCATGACATCATGCTTTTGTGTGAAATCCCTACACCTATTCAATGCCCTGCTGTGAGTTTAAGCCACTAGCACCTACCATACCAACCCCTAGTGCCTTTACAACTCCGGCACGGATAAGAACAACGTGTTAATTATTACAGACTTCAAGAGTCAGTAATGGAAAGCTACTTGTGTTAAAAATTCTATCTGTGTTGTATTTTATTTCTACAAAATGTTTTGAAAAGTTGCCGAGTATTGTCTGTGAGCACGCAGACAATACTGTTTCCAGTGTTTACTACAGTGTTTCCAAATTCAAGATACCTGGCTACTGCATTCTTCTTTTCTTGAGACAAATAGGTTAGTTGAAATATCTATGTTGTGCCTTTTTTTGTCCCTGAAGAAATTTCATATTCATATCAATACTTTAATTTTTATTTTTAGTTGTTTGGTTATTTAAAATGAAATATGTATTTAACACAATCATAGAATAATATATTTCATATATAATAATATCTTCATGCATTTTTCTCATTTTTAACCCCCACCCTACCCCCAATATTTTTTCCCACCCTATTAGTATGTCATACTGACATCGCATTTAATGGGTGCCTCAACTTGCTGAACTGTTAAAGTCCTAATACATGTTTTATCATGTGCTATGTCCTATTTGGGGAGACTAATTAAACTCTGAAATTTGGAACCGGACTTGCCTTATTTAAAAAATAAATACATAAAGGAAATAAATAGCAGTAAAATCAGTGGGAAAAAAAATCTGAGTTAGTACTGAACACATGCTAGATAAATGTAATTATGTCATAAACTATAAGAGCCAATCATATTCTAATGTGCAAATTCGAGACCTTTACAAGGTTTACAGGGGCAATGGGAGTGAGTATGGAAAAATTGTGTAGGGTTACAAAAAAAAAGATGGTCTTCAAAAAAGCTGGTGTCCTTAAATGCACAATTTTGGGTTTGCATATATTATATTTATAAAATGTATATAAAATGTATTAAAATCAAGTGCTTTCGGGTTTAAAAGGATTTTCACCACAGAATACTATAAACATAAAAATGGAACTTTTGTCCAGTTTTACAGGTAACTGTAATAACTCTACAATATTCAAGAAACGTGTGATTTATCATGCTTTCAATATTCATTAGTTACGTTAGCCTTGTTCTGCTAATATGAAAATAAATACTATATTTATTTTATACCCTGTCAATTAGAGCGCTACTGGCCAATTGTGATTGTCTGTGAGCTCATGCACAGTATATAGAAGTGTCTTAGCATCTTCTCCAAGCATGTTAAGCTGCCCTGTGACTGTATGTCTCAGGAGGAATTTATACCTCCACTGTGTCTTGGCTGCTTTGATTTGTTGTGGTACATTTGGGAAAATCGGTTGTATGTTAGATTTTCCCCCAAACCATTCTGTTAATTTATTACTTATTATAGGTTTAACACACACACTGCTAGTGATTGGACATACACATATACCAGTATTAATCCCTACATCTATTTGCATTCATTTCAAGTTCAGGAAAGATTTTCATACCATTGGGGAACCACCCATAGACGGTCATATTCATTATTGGCGAGCTATACATATATTATCAAATTTAGAATAAAGCCAATGGTCAGCATTCATCATTTAAAATATCTCATCAATTTGCTCAAACTTTATTTTGTAAATGAGTCCAACCTGCTTTCTAAACACAGGTTTAAAAGTTAATATTAACAGTTAAAGTTAACAGCATGGTGAAGTCCTTGATATTCTTTGTTTAGGAAAAAAAATCATTTGTGTTCCCATTTCCCATTTGTGTTTGTGGGATCCATTGTCCTATGTGTCATCATTTGTCGCCTTTTGAATAAAGGCTGTCTGGCTCCCAGCTTAAATATTGAAGCAAACTAAAAACCAACCATCAGACTGGATTCATTCACTTTTGCTCAGTGGTGCGACAAGCAGAGGGGGCCTTAGGTGGGAACCAGAGAGCAAAAAATTCACTTCATACCACACAGTGCCAAGAGAAGGGGGAACACGACTACTCTGGAGCTCTCACTGTGGCAAGTTGCCCATTTTATACCAACCTATTGCTGATTTACTACGATTGCCTTGGTTTCGAGTGGTCTGATTGATACAATTGTGCGTTATTTATTTGTTAATTTTTGGATTTTTTACTTAAGGTGACGCATGGATAATTTTGAGTTTGGACTTCAAGGCAGGCATGACGAGGAGCGGCATGACTGGAGTTAGGGATTAGTTTTAGGTCGCCTGAATATATGCTGCAAATTGTAGAATAACCTTTACCAACTGCGACATTCAAAACATGCCAATGCCAATTGTGGGTTTAATGCAGAGTTAGCTTTTTTAGGGTGACATGCCATAATAGGCCTCATTGACTCACTTTATTGACTCACTCTTGACTCCTTTTTGCTCTCCTTGTTTATAGTGTTGATTGTTGACCATGGGTGACTGGAGTTTCTTGGGCAACATCCTTGAGGAAGTCAATGAGCACTCGACAGTGATCGGTAGGGTGTGGCTGACCGTGCTCTTCATCTTTCGCATCCTGATCCTCGGCACTGCAGCAGAGTTTGTGTGGGGCGATGAGCAGTCAGATTACGTCTGCAACACGCAGCAGCCCGGTTGCGAGAACGTCTGCTATGATGAGGCCTTCCCCATTTCACACATACGCCTGTGGGTTCTGCAGATCATCTTTGTCTCCACACCATCACTGGTGTATGTGGGCCATGCCGTGCACCATGTTCACATGGAGGAGAAACGTAAGGAACGTGAGGAGGCAGAGCTGAGCCGACAACAGGAGACGAGCGAGGAACGGCTGCCAGTTGCTCCTGACCAGGGCAGTGTCCGTACGGCCAAAGAGACCAGCACCAAAGGCAGCAAGAAGTTCCGCTTGGAAGGCACACTGCTCAGAACCTACATCTGCCACATCATCTTCAAGACACTCTTTGAGGTAGGGTTTGTCTTGGGCCAATACTTCCTGTACGGCTTTCGCATCCTGCCACTGTATAAGTGCAGCCGCTGGCCCTGTCCCAATACAGTTGACTGCTTCGTGTCCAGGCCAACTGAAAAGACTGTCTTCATTATCTTTATGTTAGCTGTGGCCTGTGTTTCACTCTTCCTCAACTTTGTAGAGATCAGCCACTTGGGCCTCAAGAAGATTCACTTTGCATTTCGCAAACCAGCCCAGCCCCAAATCGAGGGATCTGGTGCAGGTGAGAAGCCTTCCATAGCTGTGTCCTCTATTCAGAAAGCCAAGGGCTACAAGTTACTTGATGAGGACAAAACAGTTTCACACTTCTTTCCCCTGACTGAAGTGGCCGGCATGGAGGCTGGGTGTGTGCCCACATCCTATAAACCATTTGTGGGAAAAACAGATGGAGCGACAGCACCACTAGAAGACCGGTCGAAGATGTATGACGAGACGTTGCCCTCTTATGTCCAGACTACCATGGTGGGGCCCCGAGGAGCTTCTGGTGTTATTCGGGTGGATGATGACGAGATGCCTGCAGAAGAAGACGTGGAAGCCAGTGAGACAATAGAGGACACCAGACCCCTCAGTAGCCTGAGCAAGGCCAGCAGCCGGGCAAGGTCAGATGACTTGACAGTATAAAATTAGATTAAAATTCAACAATAGGAAAGTGTAATCCTACTGAAGAAAGAGTTAGAAGGTCTTAGGGCAGTTGTAATGACACATGTAAACATCATGCTATTTAAACATGCCAAGCAATTTTTCCCAAGAATACTTGACTTCAATAATCCTTTCTAGAGCAGTAATGTTTTACTGGCTTTATCAAATGAATTGGAAACAACTAACTAACTAACTAAAAGAAAGATTCTCAGTAGGATTCATATAATGAGGAGCAATAAGGCATGATATATATTAGCAAAAAAAAAGTTGCTTTTTTTTTTTTTTTTTTTTTTTTTTTTTAAAATCACATTTTCTATCCAGAATTTTAATTTTACATTCTGATCCAATTTGTCAAATTCTAATGTTTACATTTTTTTCATTAGCCATTTAGGTCAACGATGTATGTATGTTTTATTACTATTGTTTTGGGAATTTGGCAGATCATTTCTGCAATGCTGTCAGGGTAACATCATTTTCACCTCAATAACTCATCAAAATACCAAATACAACAACTTGTTGGTCGGTGTGTGTACTGTTCTTTCTGTAATATCCAGCTTGGTTCATGCAGTATGTATGTGAGGGGTGAATAAAAAGCCAAGTACTTACTGTATGTGTATAGAACACTATATTTATATAATCACTATAAAAATATAGAGAGCGTAATTGTTGTACGTGTAGCATAATCCCTTGTTTGCGTTTACGCGCTTGAGATTGAACCAGTTTAGCCATAGAAATGATTGTTTCTAGTCCCTCTGTGCATGGACGATGCGGATAAACAATGTGCCAAATAAGCAGACCATATGGTTGAACAAGACACAATTTTTAAAAAAAATTTCAAATAACATAGACAACCAGGCATCTTAATTCAAAAGTAATCAACATTCTACAGTTAGCTGTATAAGACAGTTTATCCCGCTTGATATATCAAGTTAACCCAACTGTAGCAATAGACATAGAGTACACGCTTGATGTGTTGTAGCTTATTGGTTTAGGAAATACTATATTTTAGTATTTTGCTTATATCTATATATCTGTCTTCATTGTTATTTAATATTTAGAATTTTCAAACCTCATCATTTTATTTGGTGATGCTGAAATCAAGTTCTTGCTCAGATTAAACAACAAATTTTCAAATTTCCTTTGATCAGTATTGTTCTAGGGTGTTCCTGTTGTTAAAATGAAATTTCGTATCCCTGTCATGAAAAGGAGATGAAGCATACCTATATTGTAAACTGTGATTTAACCCTGGAATCAAATTTATGCAGAGAATCTTCAGTGTAAATTCCTGATGAGGTGTAACTTGAAAAATAAAGCCCTATTAAAGACTTGAATTTAGACAAATTAATTGTTTTTGTGTGGTTTTTGTGTGTTTACGTATTTAATCATCGATTAATGATAATACATTTTGATGATTGCTCTTGGTTCGGTACCTCCACACCAGGGGTTCTTATGGTATGCAGTGCACTACATGTAGCACACAACATTTGATATTCAACCACAGAAAAAAAGAGGAACCGAATGTATATCTCTGTCTTTACATATTTACTTGAGAATGATTACAAATCACCCTGAAAAGGATTAAGCGTTATTGAAGATGGATGGATGATTACAAATCAATTACAATTATAACTCATCTTAAAGGTGTAATTTATTTATAACAAGAAAAACATTTCTCATCAACACATTTTACTCAAAACTTTAGACTGAAATAGTTATGATATTTAACTCCGATTACAATGTGCAAAAACTTACATTTTTGTTCCCTTTTGTCCCCCCCCCAGTTTTGTAGTAAAGTCACAGGAAGAAAGATTATTTCTGATATGTAGTTATACACAATTCAGCAGGTCTTTGTGGTAGGACAACCTTCAATAGCCCCCCACCCCCCACCCTTTGTGTTACTGAACACAATGATCTTACACGATCTTAGCTGTGCTTGCTGAACTTTATGTTTAAAGCTTCACACACATGTGGTTTGCTCATTTGCTGTTCTGTTTCATGCATTCTTATGTCTTTAATGGAACCGTGATAAACAAGGCTTCATGTTTTCATTTGAACAGCTGCCTTATCTAGTCACATTAACTATACTGTTCAAATACTGTAAAAATATGAATGAATTCTGGTTCCTCATTGTAAAATGCTGTTTTAGGCAAAGATTAAATAAATGCACAAATATGCCCGTGATATAAATAATCAAAATTAGTTAATGCAGCAATAAATGCACAAGTTTTTTTTTTTTTTTTTTTTTTTTTTTTTAAACCCTTTCATTTCATAGTGACATGTTTATTTCCTTCTGTTGTCATCTGCCAGTCAACACAAATGGGGCTGAACTAATTCAGTGGTTGGTTAATTCTTTGCAACTGTTTTTTTTTTTTGTTTGTTTTTTTTTTGTCTGTAGCTGGGAGTCCGTTTTAGTGTGAGACACAATCTGTCAGGTAAAAATATGCTGGCTTTTATGCAGATGGAACCACATAGAAAAGCTCAGTGAGATTCGAAATGCTATAGATTAAAATAGCTATTCAGCTAGATAGACATGATTGAATGGATAAGGGCAAAGCCCCCTGTCTTTCAAAGATGAAAAAAAAAATCTAGATATAATGATATGTTACAGACTCGGTTGCAGATGTAATGAACATGAACTATGTATAGAGCATTTGCTTAATCACCCCCTACACCTCCAAATCTAATTAAGTAAATTATATTGTTGGAGTGACCAGCACATTTTTAATGACTAATTTGTCTAACTGCCTGAATGTAATGTGTATGCTGTATGAGAATTCTACATACATACGGCCAAAAAAACCCCCCCAAAAACAAGAGAGCCAAAAACACTGGATAGATTCTTTACGATGGTAAAAATACAGCACAGACTTGTGGCCGTTTGAAGTGATGATTACCCTCAGCATGCTGGAAAAAACAGGAAGCTATAACCATAAGCCAAGACCCAGAACAAGCCCACGTTTCTGTTGCCTTGAGAGAAAGAACAAGATCAAAACTTTTGGACCTGCAATCTGATAGTTTAAAAATAAAAACATCACCTGTTAGTATCGAGTAGTGGAACATTACTGATAATCCTACAGTAGATGTAGCCTATTTAATTACTAGCTAGTTATTGCAATATTCCACCAATTGAGCTAGGCACCTTGAGCTCGGCCCTTATCCCTCTACTGCTCAGTTGTATCTTGTATCAATTATAAATTGCTTTGGGTTTCATCTTAAAAAGTTTTTCATTATACAAAGTGAATCTGTACATCTGTACCCACAAACAGCAGACATTGATTTTCAACTAAAGTTACATTTACATTTATTCACTTAGCAGACGCTTTTATCCAAAGTGACTTACAAATGAGAAAATACAAGCATATGTTATCCAGCTAAATGAATACAATTTACATTAAATATATGTTGTGTAGTGTTCAGGTTTGTTGTTCAAACCTGATGCAATTACATGACATAATTTCAATAACTGCGTTGGCGTGGTCAGTGTCATAGTGGAACGGGATCTTATATCTGAGACACTGGCCGTGAGATGAGAATAAACCCTGGACGGGACACCAGTCAAAAAATGAGACATTTTATTTACTTGTAATCTATTAATGCTCATTTAATTACATCAATCCAACTATATCCAATGCAAGATAAAGTGCATGTGCATGTACTATGCTAAAACTACAATTAGAGATCTAAAATGCAACAGCAATGATGTGTAACGCACAAAGGTTTCCTATTAATTCATTGCTACATACAAATAGGAAATGATACATGATCAGTGCTACACCATAAGCATCATGATTTTGTGTCTGAGCTCTGCTGCAACACTAAACAAACTTATCGTTAAAAAAAAAAATAATAATAAAAAATTGGTGCCAGTCATTGTAACCACTTTCTGCAAACTTTTGACGAGATTTTTCGAAGGTATTAATTGAATGGTTAAGTTGTTTACTGTTTAAATTAGTTGCAGATGCACTGCTGTGAGATTGAAGTGTGAAAATAACACCCCCCATTTCCTTTGCAGAAAAGTCAGTTCAAAACCACGTCCCCATCATGTGTCTTCTTGCAGCAGCTGTGGAGTGATGCAATGACCACTGGTACGCCATGCATATAAATCTATACTACAGTATATAATTTGCGGCAAGACTATTTTTAGAAATGATTTAATGCAGTTAAGTGTTTTGCTGTGCTCTATTTCTTGTTCTGTAAGTACAAATTCCACTGATTCCTTTTCTCTTTTCTGTGCCATACAAATATGAAACAGCAGACAACAGATCAGATTCAGGTAGGTGCTCTAACAAATAAAAGATTATAATAATGTCTAATTTAGATAAAAAATGCAAAGGTTAACACTGTTTTCTATATTTACAACTCTCTTTTTCCTTTTCATCTTCTTTATACCCTTTTAAGAGATGCAACCATTGTCAAATATTAGACATTTTCTACAGTTTCTCATCCTGTGTCTGACCATATCCATTATCCTGGTTCTAATGTGTGCATTTGCAATCTTGCTCTTGAAAGAGATATGTGTATGGTAAGTAACACAAGTTCATAAAAATAATACACTTCACTAATAACAGGTCTGTGATAGGTTATCATGTGGATGAATTTTGCCATTTCAGGAGAAACAGATCACCGAGCTCCAGTTCCAGCGATGGAACGGTAAGGCCTGGCATATATTATACAAACAGAATCTTTTTTTTGGATGGTGTTTACAATAATAATATATAATATTACAATCAATTATTGATTGTAATATTATATTTAAATGTAGGCAATAATGTGTTTATATTTACTTATAACTATATTAAGAATAGATTTAATGAGAAATAGCTTCTTCTTTTTTTTTTTTTTTTTAAGTTAAAATGACCATTAGCATCGTTATAAATATTTTCCATGGCTGAATCTCAAATGGAGCTCTTTTGAGCATATAGTGCACTACAGGTCAAGGGAAATATTAACAGAAGAGGATGGGTTCCCTTTTGAGTCTGATTCCTCTCAAAGTTATTTCTTTATCCTGTCGAATGGAGATTCGGGTTGCTACTGTTGCCTCTAGCTTGCTCATTAGTAATCTACATCTAAACCCAGGTTTTTACTTCAAATGCGTTTTTACAGGTATTTGATGACCGACCCTAGTCTAGGATAATGCTGCAGTACGTGCTAACAGCCATGTCACCTTTCTAAAGAAATGCTATATAAAATGTAAAATTCTTTCATGGACAGGAGCAGTAAATCTGTATTATGTAATACCCATGTTAATATACAACAGATCATTTTTATTCTCTCACCTTTATTGCCACTGCTTGTACAGAAATTGTGTATTTGATCTCATGTAGCCGGTTTTCAGTAATTGCTTTCTTAATCTTCAAATGCTTATTTATATGAATATATATTTGTATCAATGTTTTTAATAACAGTATTTTTACTTGATCATTAACTTACAAACTTTGCATTATTGAGACTGTGAAAACTAAAATACTAGATAACTTTGGAATGTTATTATGATGCAGTTATATACTGTTATATCTATAATATTACTCCATTATGTTTTTTAAAATTTTTTATTAAGGTTTCTGAAAAAACAGGAGAGGCACGCAACAGAAGGCCAACATATAAAGAGAAAACTAACTCGATCTATGTTCAGTGGAAACCTGAAGACAGTACGAGTTGTGTAATGAGCCAGTTCTTTGACCCAGCGCAGGATTGTCAAGACGGGCCCCCTAAGCAGAGCATGGTGTCAGCATGTCACTATTCAACGACATAGAGTATCGTACATATTTTACAGCAGCAAATAGATGACTAACCAAATTGTGAGTAGGTGCACCACAACAAATGAAAAAAACAGTGGTAACGGTGTAGCATGGCAAATAACACATTTCTATGGCTGTGCACACATAGGCCCCTTCGACCTACTAAATCCAACCACAATACCTGATTGTTAAAATAATTCGAAAGATGCTCACATATATCATAGCGGCAATTTCTGGGCAAAGTTTTTGATCAAATCCTTAAGATCCAGCTGGCACGCCCGGGCTTTATCAGTCAAGAACATGGCAAATCCAGAGAGACGGCTCTGTCCCATTGAGCTCCTCAGATAGTTTTTAAAAGAAAAAATCTATTTCAGTTTAGACAAAGAACGCTCAGCAGAAGCCACAGTCACCGAGCTAGCTTTTTAAAGAAATGTCAAATTTTTGTCAGTTTATTATTTTCTTTCTCTGCTGCTTTTTTAATTTTCACTTCTGAAAGCCACTTGTGTCTATACTTAAACTCTATGACATCGCTCTTTAACTCGAGTGCAACTACATATATATTATAATTGTTTTCTGGTACTGTGTTATATACTCTGGTAATGACGTCAAAGACACACCATCAAGCAGAAGTTTGATTCACATACATGGTATTTAAATCGACATTCGCCAGGCATTGCTTTGGTGTTCGTGGGTATACTAATGTAAATGCATGTCCTGCTTACGGATGATGGGGCCCGTATCCAAGTACATGCGAACCTCGCGGGCCCCTAGGCTCTGATGTAGTTGCCTTACTGTCTTATTGATTGTTACGCTCTTGGATGATACATCGGACTAAGCAAACTATACATACTATACTCCACTGTTGTTCCCATTACATTTATGTACATATCTGCAATATCTGTAATTGCAATATATTGTGACCTTTAATTAAATATTTCTATAAATTCCTCCTTTGGACTTTTTTTTTTTATCCACTAGGTGTTCTTTTAACTTTAGCCAACAGAGGGTGTGGTTGCATGAGCTGGGCTAATGAGCTGGCTGATATACTATTGTTTTAAGAATAGGTTTTAACAGTGGAGCAAGGTAGGTAAATATATGTTTAACAACATTTATGATCATCTTTATATTAAAAAAAAAAGCAAACAAACAAATATTTCTAAGGAAACTGTTGATTTTTTTCTTGTTTTCTTGTTTCTCTCTAGGTTGCTTTCAGATGATGAGCAGTAGAAAGAAAGAAAGAAAAAAAGGAAGCAACTCAGCAAAGCTTTTACTCTGTAGTTAGATTAGAATGTGGTTGACCACCGATATGCATGATTGGGGTCATTTCTTGGTCATCTGAAAAAAACAAACCTGTAATTCAGTTAATATTTTAGTCAATATAAGAGTTGATAAAAGTAACCTAAAACCAGCTAGATAAACTAAAAACAAAAAACAGGCTCAAAACAGATTTTCCATCAATCACAATGCAACCAGAAATTAGCTAGCTAAATCATTAACTTCACATGTTATAATCACCATGTTTTTTCCTTATAATATTAACCCCTTGAATGTACAGTCCACTCTGAAACTATTGGAACTGCAAGGCCAATTCATTTGTTTTTGCTGTTGACTGAAAACATTTAGTCTTTTAGCTTTTATTTCCTGGTATGTACAACCCCAATTCCAAAAAAAAAAAAAAAGGGGCGCTGTGTAAAATGTAAAGAAAAACAGAATGCAATGATTTGCAAATCTCATAAACCCATATGTTATTCACAATAGAACATAGAAAACACATCAAGATGTTTAAACTGCGTAAATCAGGGGTGTCCAATCTTGCCCAGAAAGGGCAAGGTTTTCATTCCAACCAAGCAGGAGCCACACCTGATTCCACCTGTTTAATCAGTTGATCTTGGCTTTCAATAGACTCAGGTGTGGCTTCTGCTTGGTTGGAATGAAAACCTGCACCCACACCGGCCCTTTCCGGATAAGATTGGACACCCCTGGTGTAAATGTACCATTTCAAGAAAAAAATAAGAATTTTGAATTTCATGGCCTGTCATGTCTCAAAAAAGTTGGGACGGGGCAACAAAAGGCTGGAAAAGTAAGTGTTACTAAAAACAAACAGCTGGAGGAACATTTTGCAATTAATTAGGTTAATTGGCAACAGATCAGTAACATGATTGGGTATAAAAAGAGTATCTTAGAGAGGCAGAGTCTCTCAGAAGTAAAGATGGGAAAGTTGTACCATTTTTTTTTTCTTAAAATGGTACATTTACTCAGTATAAACACTTTGATATGTTTTCTGTTACTGTGAATAACATTTACATTTAACACAGCGTCCCAAATTTTTGGAATTGTATATGTATGTGTAGATGTATTAAATGACAAAACCTAGCACATTTTGTATCAGACCACCCAATTTGTAGGCAGGCAAAAATTTTGGAACATGTGACTATCGGGTGTTTCTTGTTACCCAGGTGTGTCCTGTTAGATTGATTGTTTAAACAGTAACTATAGCTATGGAGTTTAATTTGTGCCAAAACTAAACAAATAAATATACAATTTCACAAACAAACACAATCTGCCTTGCAAAGGAAAACTCGACTCTCTCTTATTAATCTTTATTGATGATGTAACTCATGATGGCAGCAGCAGAATTAATTCAGAATTTTACAAAAACCCTTTGTCTGCCAATTTACAGAGAAATGCATACAAATTAATTGGGAGGAACTTCATCATGCAGCAAGACAATGACCCAGAACACACTGCCCTCTCAAAAAGGACTTTATCAGGAGGAAAAAATGGAAGGTTTTAGACTGGCCACGTCAATCACCAGACTTTTGGTGATGTCAATGTGTCACAAGCTTGATGCAATTATTCCATGCAAAGGATAAACAACCAAAAATTAAGTCAGATGACATCACATGATATGCCATGGCCCAAATCCGTGGAAAATCTGCGGTCATGTAGAAAAATTGCAAGCTCCTCCAAATATTTGCTTGATTTTGCATTCATTTCTGCGATTGCAAAATCCTGGAGGGACTGACGTTTTATCACTTAAAAATTGGGTGGTCTGATACAAAAGGTTCTACATCTATCTGGATGGAAATACAGGAAATAAAAGCTGAAATCCTAAAATCTTGTCTCATGGCCATCTTTTCATCTCAAACTCAAATGTCTTTGGTGTATAGCACAAACAAATGAATTGGCCCTGCCATTCCAGTACTTTCAGAGGGGACTGTATATCATGCGCGCGCCTTCTCATATTGAAAGCACCAATATTTACTCTTAAAGTACTGTAGTAAATCTATAGTATTATCATGGTTAAATTGGTTAAACATAATGAAAAACATACAGCATACTTACCACAGATTACCAGAGTAAAATCATGCAACATGCTTCAGAGTTTGCTACCTGTGACTATAATGTATAGTAAAACCCACAGACTAATAGTAAGCTAGAGTGAATTTTAAGTCACTTAAACTAATTAGTGTGTGTGTGTGTATATATATATATATATATATATATATATATATATATATATATATATATATATATATATATAATATAAATTTTGGAAGGAAGCATAGCAACAGTAACAAAAAGTCAGAAGAGTAAGGACCTTTTAAAACTTCTGCATATTATATATATATATATATATATATATATATATATATATATATATATATATATATATATTACATGGGTTATAGCATTAAGTGCTGTAGAACTGGCAGATGAATAAAACGTTCACTGAAGTTAGTTGGACATGGAAAACAAAATACACACAAGTCTTATTTTCAAGTGTATATGTGTCAGAAAATGTTTTGCTGGTCTGAAGGGGATAATTATCCTGGAACAGGCAGTTTAGGGCACTATTTTTCTACACTATGTAGTAGGCTAGTATGCGGTTTGGGACACAGCTCACTTTCCTTCAGCTCACGGCGTCACAGCTGACGGTCGAAGCTACAAAAGCTTTAAACACAGCGCCTGAGACACTCAGCGCGCGCGAGAGCAAGACGTGTGGCTACAGTAAGTTCCTCCATCTTCTAGCAAAGTCTTTAAGAGTTCATGTTCGGTGTAAGTTTGAAGGTTTGACTCGAATTATAAAGACTTTTTTCTTTCTTTTATAGATGTTGAGAAGCGCACCTTTGTTCGTTTTGCTCGCAGTGGCTGTCTGTCACGCCGAGGTGAGCTTTCCTTTATTGGGGGGATAAAGTGTGATTAGAAAAAGTCATTTCATTAGGATTTCCAAACTACAGGCAGAGTCACTCACAGCCAGTAAGGAGTCAGTTATTTCATTCTAACTTACATTTTGGTACAGAAGCTACCTACCTAAAAATTTTTTTGGTAACTTATCAAAGCTACCAAGATACTGATGCTTTGTAACTGAAGCTTTGACTCATTTTTATACACATAAATAAGAAATAATGGAAGCATAATACCACCAATTAGTGTCATGTGACGTCATGTAGGCTAATAAATATACTATTTGTATGCTTTAAAAAAATAAATAAAAAATCAGGGTATTGCATCTGGAAAAGGCTTGGAATTAAATGAATAGGCGTGCAGTTTCAGTATGAAAACTGAAAGAAAATATTTTGGGAAATATGTCATGTTTTAGGTATTACATGTATTATTCATGTCTGTACTAATTGTAATGTTATCGTCGTATTAGAAGAATACAAAGTTGTTAACTGGACTTTTTTCCTGGTTTCGCGATAATATAGCATGTTGCTGTTTTGTCTTATCTTCAAGACCGTCCTCCAGGATTTCATCGCCATCGCAGAAATGACCGCAAAATCGAGCAAACTCTGTTTCAAAATGGCAGCAGATTTGTGATGTCATGACAACGCGCATGCAGCCAAAACCCTCTTCGATTCATGTAACAATAAATGGATAAAAATGACGATTTAATTCATGCAAATTTGCTATCCTTAGCAAATTGCTGTGGTATAAGATTTCTGTTCATTACGTGGTGACTATCAATAACACAAACCAAACGAAATGTTACAGAATAGCATTTAAATAAGGAAATATTTGTTGTTGTGGAACTCTCAGATCCTAATGAGTCTCAAACTGAGTGCTTAGTGTTGAGCAGTTTCTCAGTTCACTAAACATTTAATTGTAAACATTATTCCTTCGTTAGATATTAAGATTTGAGGGTATTGACAATGACATCATGACATCATTTAAACATAAATGCTAAAATTTCGAGTGTATGGTTGTGCTTTTCATAATACAGTTAAATACGTTTAAAATGAGAGAGATACCCAAGCACAGGAACGAATGTTTTCATGAGGCCTCTGTATAAATTTAATCAAGTGATTCAAACTAGCTGTTTTCCAGACATTTAAAGTATGTTCGAGATTTATTTTAATTGAAGGAAGCCAAATTTTGGATGCTAAACCGGGCTTGGTTGATTGAGTACATTCGAGAAAATTTGGCTAAAAAAAATGAATTGAATAAACTTTATTAGAGATTGCTTTGAGTGCGACATTTCACGCTTGTTGGTGGTCTTTTCTCGCCATTGTGACCATCTTGGTGGCCAAGTTGAAGGTGTTTATTTAGTTAATGAACATGTTGTGTGGCCTCATGGTCTCTCAGCTTGACTGTAAATGAACTCACGCAAACAGATAAGTGTAAAAGCCAAGCGGAACCCCAGGATGCTGTAAGACAGATGTGTACAGCTGGTGTTTGTCCTCGCACTGACGAATTCTTATGCTGGCAATTAAAATCATTATCACCTGGGTGGTACAGAGCCGTTATAACACGCTGAGGCTTTTCCAAACACTGGAGTATGCTGTTGTCTTTGAACATGCGCTCGACGGACACACTGTGGCCACTAATGATGTGTTTGTGTGTCTCTGCCACTTGAACAGCTGCTGGTGAGTTAGTCAGCTGGTATTTTTTTAGCATTTAAGTGTTGACAAACACGGCTGAATGCAGCAGATGTGCTTGTCTTTTCATGTGTGTGCCGAGAGGCTCTTTAAACAGACACACCTTGCTCGTTCTTCTACCACGTCGCGCTCGTGCCATATGAAGCAGCGCTTGAGAGGTATTAACAGTTCAGTGAGGACTGTGTGGCTAAACAAGCACAAATCAAACCTGATCAAAAGGTTTCCAGATCCGCTGCTAGAAGTGGGCTCTTTTTTTTATTTATTTATTTATTTTTTTATATAAACTCTACATGATTGATCTGATCTAACAGCTGAATCACTTTTCCAAAAACATTGCAGTGTTCTCTGAACCGTGCTCTGGATTTCAGACAGTTCTAATAATGTGAACAGTTTTGGGGAAATGTAACATGTTGATCAAAGACATCCTTTTGTCTCTATAGCCATGCAGGAACATTTACCCTTACAGGAGCTGTGAGCTGTCAGTAGCTACCTCGGGTGTGATTGCCAGCGCACACTCCAGTCCCACCCTCAGGGCTGATCAGTTTCAGAAAATGTCAGCAGGTTTCTGAATTATTAAAAGCATGACACAGAAATTCAGTAAATGTCATGATGCAGGAAGCGCTGGACTCGGGGGGGGGGGGGGTGAGTTATTTTCTAGCACAAGAGAAATGACCGTGGGATTGGGATCTATATTGTGGAAAAAAATCACATCTGTGAATTAATTAACAGTATTATAAACATTCAGCCACAGGTACTCACAGCTATGCTGGTATTCAGTACAACAGCACAATTGCGAGTGTGATATCGCTTTTATACAACAGTTCTATAAACAAGACTTTGATTGTTGAGTAACTGACAATTCAGACACAGCATGGCCAAATGTTTTGTTTATTTTTGCGGTGTCAGCAAAAATAAGCCACAGCTAGATTGCCTGTAGCCATGACAACACACACACTGACTGACTATCTATCTATCTATCTTTCTCTTTCATCAATATCCAATTTCTTTTTCCTTCTTTCTTTCTTGTTGTCTCTCTGTATCCCTTTCTTTCTTTCTTTCTTTCTTTCTTTCTTTCTTTCTTTCTTGTTGTCTCTCTGTATCCCTTTCTCTTTCTTTCTTTCTTTCTTTCTTTCTTTCTTTCTTTCTTTCTTTCTTTCTTTCTTTCTTTCTGTCTGTCTGTATCCATTTCTTTCTTTCCTTCTTTCTTTCTTTCTTTCTTTCTTTCTTTCTTTCTTTCTTTCTGTCTGTCTGTATCCATTTCTTTCTTTCTTTCTTTCTTTCTTTCTTTCTTGTTGTCTGTCTGTATCCATTTCTCTTTCTTTCTTCTTTGTCTGTCTATCCATTCCTTCCTTCCTTTCTTTCTTTCTTTCTTTCTTTCTTTCCTTCGTTCTTTCTTTCTTTCTTTCCTTCGTTCTTTCTTTCTTTCTTTCTTTCTTTCTTTCCTTCGTTCTTTCTTTCTTTCTTTCTTTCTTTCTTTCTTTCTTTCTTTCTTTCTTTCTTCTTTTTGTTCATGTTGTCTGTCTGTATCCATTCCTTTCTTTTTCTTTCTTGTTTGTCTGTCTGTATCCATTTTTCTTTCTTTCTTGTTGTTTGTTTCCATTCCTTTCTTTCTTTCTTTCTTTCTTTCTTTCTTTCTTTCTTTTTTCTCCTCTGCAAGTATAAGTTTAGTTCTTTTTTGTTTGTCTGTATCCATTTCATTCTTTCTTTCTTTCTTTCTTTCTTTCTTTCTTTCTTTCTTTCTTATCCCTCTTCTTACTTAGACAACATTATCAGGAGTAAATACAAGTTTTATGTGTAAGAGAACGAGAGAGAGAAAGACAGAATGAAACAACTGACTGCCAGCACAACTCTGTGTGATAATTGCTAGCAGGACCGTTGTATCATTCAAAGAGCATGAATGCCGTGTGTGTAATTTAACGTGGCCTTGCATGCAGTTTCAGTTTGGAATTTTTGACGGATTTGTTGTAAAGTTATCAAATCCTACTGTACTGTCCAAGCATGTGGATAAAAGGTCAGTCATTTCAGTATTATAAGGCAACACATTTCCAGGGATAAAGAGAAAGATGGGAGAAAGGCACGATTTAGAATAGTTTCTGTTCTTCAGAACATCTGTGAGCTATTACTTCTAAAACTCCAGCCTAGCACAGCAAACCTACAGAGTGAGAACAAGGAAGGAAATTCAATACGGAGGGAAAAAAACAGTAAGTAAAACTGAACCGAGGCCACTGAGGCTAGTCTACGGACAGCGTGACGACACAAGAATTCCTTGTAAGATTTTTTGAGACACATTTTGTCTTTCCCCAAAGTGCCGGTATTAAATTTCGATTCATGATTGACCTCTCACTGACACCGTTGTTCTTGATTGTACCACTGATTGCTTTCTGTACCGTCCCATCACTTTTTTTGAGACGTTGGCGTCTCTTGTCTGTTCTTCTTCTTGTCTTCGATGTCATATTCAGCTGGAGAACATTCCAGTGAGACAGGCTGATAAAGCTCCCTAGCAAGTGCATTAATGATAGTAAGATCTTACTGTAAAAAAAAAAGATTCAGTGCACACAGTCTGAAGAGCAAAATGAAGCACTAATGAGCGCTTGGCTGAGAAATACACTCTTCGTTCTGTTGTGTTTCCAAGGATAGTTGAATGTGTACGTGTCTATTGTGGTGGGAAAGACTGGGGTTTCTTTCTTGCTGTATGAGACTCAGCAGATTCATAGTAAAAGACTAGGCTATGGATTTGATGCAGTGTTTTGTTGTTGTTGTAAATTTATGCCTAGCATATGAATGATCTCAGCTGTGTTGCTGTGACTGTAACCAACACACAATTTGGGAAACAGCATGTCATCCTATTAGTTCAAGTTGTGAATGTGCAGTTGAGAAATGTTGATCTCCCCACCCATCTTTGTGCACGACTAATTAGAAACACGTGCATGCAGTGAAGCTTATCTCCATGTTTAACAAGCAGGAGTTTTGATTGGTGAGGTCCTTTTGACCTTTTCTACACAGACCATCTTATCTCAACCTTAACAGAACCTTAAAAAAAGAGCTGGTCTCAGAATAACCGCAAGCGAAAATAATTCTTCTGCTAAACGTCATATTGAGGTGCCGCTTGGCTCTGAGTCATTCAACACTCAGAAATCAAGGCAGGCAGATGTACAAGACATAGTGTTAGAGCTGAGAGCAGTGGCCACCAACCCTCTTCCTTGAGATCTGTCTTTTTCTCCATTCAAAATCTAACACACCCGTTTCCGTTGATCAAGAACTTCTTCAGGCAATGATTTGATGGTCAGGTGGGCATGATTATGGTTGGAGCTGAAGTCTTCAGGAAGGTAGATCTCCAGAACAGGGTTGGGGACCACTCCGAATATTATTGTCTTTAACCCCTTTACATTTGGGTGTAATTTTGCGTACCATGCTCAAAACTAAATGCTTATTATTCAGAGACTACAACAATGAAGATTAATTCCTTAGTACCAACTGACAGAAATGGTTAACCTCCGATACGTCAGTGGGTCCAGACAAATTCTCAGAATTGTTGTACTGCTTTGTTTGTCTTTTTTTTTTTTTTTTTTGTGTGTGTGTGTGTGTGGTAATGGTAGTTTGCACACTACACGATCTCAGACAAGTCTACACGTATTCACCTGGAGCATGATTAAAGATGATCCCTAAATCCAGCTTTCTTTCAAAAATAAACATGAGAGCTGTGTGCAGTTGGCAACTGGCGGTTGTGGTTGTTTCTGCACTATTTTGTACATTAACAGAAAAAGAGGGAAATTAGAGAAATTTGGGAGGAAGGGTTGGATGAGGAGAGAGTCTCCTCAACCTCGAGTTCAGCACCATATCAGCATGGCTACTCGCACCGTCAACAGTAAATAAAATATCACTTCGCTAGTAGTATTTACTTTAGAACAGTCAACACAGACTCATTAGTTGGCAAAATCTAGAACACTCACCATACAGTTCAATGTTTTGAGACAGTAAATACATCGCCAACTCATGACTACTAATCTTCACTGGCTAACTTGTCTCTAACAAAACGCACACTTTTATGGAGGCGTCCATGTTTTTTCCCCAAACCTGCGGAATTCCGAGTACAGACTTCCCACTTCCGAGTTAAATCAAACACAGTACAAGTCAGGGACCGGGAACTTAATTATTGTCCAACTTTAAGTAGTCGTTGGTACATATTTCCAGTTTCTGAATCATCTGTTCCTTTAGTGTACAACAACACGTGCACACTCCTCACAGGACGCTAAGCTGCACTCTCTTCCATTCTCTTTTCTCCCATTAACCTAACGCCAGCTGTCCTAGTGCAAGTCGGTCATGGTGTCCGAGTGTGGATTCACCCTGCGTGTGTGGGAGGGGGTAGCTGGAAATCACCATCTACAATCTGTAGTAGCTGACTGCCAAACAGTAATGGACCCACACATACCTGTTCAGTAAATGTCACATCACATCCTACCTTTTCTCAGTTACATGGTAAAGTTTTAGGCAAAGTTGTACAAATGGTTGAATATAAGTACACCCACACATCTGGGGTGTGTGTGTGTGTGTGTGTGTGTGTGTGTGTGTGTGTGTGTGTGTGTGTGTGTGTGTGTGTGTGTGTGTGTGTGTGTGTGTGTGTGTGTGTGTGTGTGTGTGTGTGTGTGTGTGTGTGTGTGTGTGTGTGTGTGTGTTTTCATGCCTTTCAACCTAGGGTCTTTTACCCCTAACACTCACCAGACCTGGCTTGGAATGTGAGGAATGCACCACATGCTCTTTCATCATGGGTCACAGCTCACTGTCTGTTGGTGTGTGTGTGTTTGTGATACCCCCTCAACGCAAGAACCTACCCCTGAGAAAACTTTACTCCACAATTGACATTCTTTGTTATTCTGTACTGTGGTTGCCAAATGCAGCCTTTTAAACCCCTCAGTGTGAACTTTCTTACTTTGTGTACCACAATGACTCCTGTTTTCCTCTTTTATTATTAGCAAACTTACGGGTTAGTTTAATTAGTTTGCTTTCCCCTCCTTTGTTTCCACTTTGTGAATCTTATAACACTTGCTATTAGATTGAGGATCTATGCTGTGGTTTATGAAATGCTTTCCTTTGACCTTTTTGTTTTGTTCACTTCCGGTCTTATTTTCCCTTCTCCCCTTCTCACATGTGTTCAGCTTTGTGAGTCCAGTTAAGTAAGACCATTAGCCATGTTAAGACCATTAACATGCATCAACACTACACATTTTACTCCCACCTCTTGTGTCATGAAGGAACAATACATATTGACTTTTAGATGATTTGATTGGTCAACTGTCACAATTAAGTTTACTGGGTGTGCACCTGTGTCTGTATATTCGAGCCAGTGCCTTTTCACCCTTGATACCATGGGGAAATACAGACTACTCAAAATATCAAAATCTTGGGACCACACAAATAAACTCCCAGGGATGAACAAACTTTGGTCCAAAAGGTTGAACTGAACCCCAGACAACAACGAAGGAACATGAAGGAGTTGTGGCATCAGGTACAGAATGTGTACCATTTATTAAGAGAGTTCTACATTGCTATTGGCCTGAAAAGCTGTTGCACAAGAAAGAAGCCCGTACTCCATGAGCAGCATAAAAAAGCCAGACTGGAGCTTGCAGGTGATCTCCAGCATTTTTCAGGAGTGTTTTCTGGTCAGAGGAAACAAAAATTGAACTGTGTGGCCATAACGATCAAAAGGAAGAAACTTTTAATCCAACGACCACCATCCTACCCGTGAAGCATGGCGGTGGGAGTATCATGTTGTGGGGGTGGTTTTCTGGAAAAGTGCCTGGTGCACTTCAGAAAATAGATGGCAGAGAATGGGAAGAGAATAAGACGGGAGAATCATCTAGAAATTCTTACGCAACATCAAGACATCAGCCAGAAAGTTAAAACTCAGTTGCAACCGAGTCTTCCAGCAGGACAATGATCCTAAGCGTACATCCAAAATTGTAACAAAATGGCTTAAAGACAACAAGGTGAAAGTATTGGAACGGCCATCACAACACCCTGACCTGAATCCCATAGAACAGCCGTGGACTGAACTGAAAAAGTGTGTTTTGAGCAAGGAAGCCCACACATCCGGCTAAAGTTACACCTGTTCTGTCAGGAGGAAAGGGCACAAATTCCAGAAAAGGATTGTGAGAGGCTTGTGGAAGGCTACCCCAAGCATTTGATTAAAAGGCAATATTAACAAAGTGCATGTAAACTTTTGATCCACTGAAAATCTGATATAGTATATAAAAGCTGAAATAAATCTATTATTTTGTCATGACCTCTTAAGGAAATGAAATAGATGCCCTAGTAATGACTTAACACAGGAAACGTACGGAACATGACTTGTGTGGAGTTTTGAAAAAGGTTATTAAGTCTGTCCTGCATTGAGGAGTTGTAAAGCTCTTCGTTTTTATTAGCTCTTGACTGCACACATTCAGATTTGAGGCAAACAGCAGAATTAACATGCGATACCTGAAACTTAATCAGGAGTATTTACGTATTCCACGTTTCTTGATTTGTTTTGTGGCAACCGTTAACTTTGTCTGCCTAAAAACTGGTGGACTGTGACGACTAGCGCACACACAAAGCCCAATCATGAGTCAAGGCTAATGAGCTCGTCTGGACTCTGAGCTAATCTGAAACGGAAATTCTTTCATGAGGAAAAAAAATAAATAAAAAAATTCCATGAAATGTTTCCTTTACCAGAACTGGACTGCTTCGTACTCCCATTCTTCACCAGAAAAGCACTCGTTCACCAACGTGTGTGAGAGAGAGAGTTAAAGACAACCTCAGGCTGACACACGTCTTTGAAGAGCATCGCTGTAATTAGGCTCTTTAAAGGAGCTGCAGGTTGTGTCTTGTTAAAACTGTG